>NW_026713906.1:0-25558 GCF_029784015.1 Lycium ferocissimum | reverse complement strand
ATAAGGTCGCCATTTGGTTAGCTATCGAGCCTCGTTTGTTTTTTTTGATATACACTATGATCCCAAGTTTTTAAAAGGAACCACCGCCAAAAAGGTATGCGCACGCTTCGTGGGACCCCTTTCTCTTGATATGTCATTTGATTATTCCGTACGATCTCTGTGTATATGTTGTACGTTTTATATTGCATTTAGTTTCTCACTACTCGCTCGTGGATGCCTCGATGCTTCCTTGGCGACCGAGCCGGGCCGGATATGTTATCACGCGTGTTCCCGGGGTTTGCATTGTTCGTCGTGCCTCGGTGTGAGGGCGGTATATATGTACATGGGTTGTGGAGTATGATGATGCCATGTACACACTCGATCGATATGATATGATATGGCCATTTGATATGCTATGATATGTGCACATTCGTCGATATGATCGATGCGGTGCGCGCCCGGCGTCGGGGGGCGACCACTTTTTCGTTTGCCAAGTCCCATGATGAGGGCGGTACAGCAGCATGTTTTTTACGCTATGCATCGTTTATGTTTTATGAGTAAGCATTTCGATACTCCGGTTATTACATTCATGTTACGTATCCTCTCCGTTCGGTTCGATTCATTTTTTTCGTATTTATGCTTGGCATACTCGGTACATTTTTCGTGACCCCCTGGCTCTTCGGGGGGCTGCGTTTCATGCCGCGCGAGGTACCCGCAGGAGGAGTACGGGCTCGTAGGATATGATCCAGCGGCGTTGGCAAGCTCCACTTGCTCTGGAGGTTGTCATGTCGTACTATGCATGTTATGTGTTCGATTATGTGTTAGAGACTTTGCGGACGGAGTTGGGGGTTACGGATATCGGTTCGTGGCGGCTCCACCAGCGTCATGTCATTCTCGTGTTATGCCATAATTTTCATATGATTACATATTAAGTCGATTTGTACACTACAAAGGATATTTCCCGAACATTTGTTGTATTTGTCATTTTGTACGATTAATAGTCCGAAATTCATGTATGTAATAAGAGTCAGTGGGTTCGCTCGGCTCCGAATGTGGGGTCGGGTGCCCATCACACCCTAGTAAAATCAGGGTGTGACAATCCAGACTCTTGAGGATATGCTACGGGCATGTATATTGGATTTTGGAGGTAATTGGGATGATCATTTACCACTTATTGAATTTGCTTATAATAATAGTTATCATTCTAGCATCCAAATGGCACCATATGAGGCTTTATATGGGTGAAAGTGCAGATCCCCAATTGGGTGGTTCGAGGTAGGAGAGACTAAATTGATAGGGTCAGACTTGGTCCAACAAGCTATAGAAAAAGTTAAGCTCATACAGGATTGATTATTAACAGCTCAAAGTCATCAAAAATCCTATCCGGATAATCGTCGAAGGGACTTAGAGTTTCAAGTGAAAGATTGGGTATTCTTAAAGGTGTCGCCGATGAAGGGCGTAATGAGATTTTACAAAAAGGGGAAGCTTAGTCCTCAGTACATTGGGCCTTATGAGATTGTGCACAAAGTAAGCAAAATGGCTTACGAATTAGATCTAACTCCTGAGTTGGAGTCAGTTCACCCAGTTTTCCATGTATCAATGCTTCGTAAGTGCATTGGAGATCTTTTTAGAATAGTACCAATAGATGATGTTCAAGTTACAAAGCAATTGTCTTATGAAAAAGTCCCCATTGCCATTTTAGATAGGCAAGTACGAAAGCTCAGAACCAAAGAGGTAGCTTCAGTTAAAGTTTTATGGAAGAATAATAATAGAGAGGAAATAACTTGGGAAGTCGAAGAAGACATGAAATTTCGGTACCCACATTTATTTTCACCCTCAGAGGAGACTCAGGCAGAGACGCCATTGTCCTCAGGTAAGTAATGCTTTTCTTGGTTGCGTGTGGCCATGGTATTTGTCGTTGTTGTTGTAGCCCTGTGAGGCGATGTGTTTTGGGTTGCTGTGTAGGATGGTAGTGCCATATTATAGGGAAAATTCTGGCGAAATTTTTATTAAATCCCCGAGAACCTAACATTCGAGGACGAATTTTCTTAAGGGGGGAAGAATGTTACACCTCTAATGCAGGGTGAGACGAATATGATGTTTCTATAAGTAAGAAAGGTTATTAAACGATCCTAGTTAAGATTTCAAAGATGTTGGAAGTAAGAGGAGAAAGTTCCTTAAGAAGGGCAAAGTATATGTGGTGTTTTAGAAAAGCTCCATAAAGTACCGAGCTAATGTTGACTTAATGATGTCTTAAAGAAGAGTTGTAACTCTCCTTAGGTTGGTAATGAAGTGTTAAACAAGTGGCAAGAAGGTTCCATAAGGATTGCAGATCGAACGAAATGACGGAAACCCTTTCAGGGAAGTGGAGTTATACGACCACTTATACGGTCCGTATAAGGGGTCCGTATAACCCCCAACAGGAAGATGGTTTTCATGGTGCTGAACCACGGCCACTTATACAGACCGTACAATGTTATACAGACCGTATAAGTGTCTGTATAGCATCCGTCGGGCAGATTTTAAGTTGTTGTATAAATAGTTGCCCTTGGTTCTTTTATTTCATTTTTCATCTTCTACAAGTATTGAGAGCTCAAAACCCTTCTCTAAACTTATTCCACCCCAACCCAAGATAAAACAAAGATCAAGAGGCAAGAATCAAAGTGTTCATACGTTAGAAGGTTTCTTAGGGTTTGTAGACTACAAGAAAACTTGGGCATTGTAGCTGTGGTTTGCACAAAGTTGATAGCTTCTCCAAAGCTTGTTTCCATGGGATGAAAAGGTTATTTTTCATGCTTATTTCATGTTGTTGAGAATGTTTGGTTGTAGCAAAACTTGGGTGGAAGAAGGAGGTAGAAAATGAAGTCTGAATGTCACTTTTATGATTTTTATGAGTAGTAATCTATATGGAGTCATGATTCTTAGTATGATATGGATATAACCATGTTATGGAAGGTAATAATGATGATGAAGAAGAATTATATGAAAATGTGCTAAAATGGGTATGAAGTTGCTAGTATGAGTTGAACATGGGGGTGAATATTAAAGGCTTAGTGTAAAGTGATTACTTGAATTGGATTTTATGAGTGTATTATGGATGTCATTGTGGTTGTTGGGAGTTGTTTTGTGATATGGTGGAAGTTGACGAAATAGGGGAAATGCTGCCCAATTCTCATTAGATTAGGAATTATTCTAGTTTGAATTTAAAAGTATCATTAAGGCTTAACCACGGCATGAATCCTTCTAAATGTAGATTATTCAAGCTTCAACGGTGAACACTAGATAGTTGAGAAGATAAAGAGGTATGTAAGGCTAAACCTTCTTTCAATAAGGCATGGTTCCTTGGCTATGTATATATATATATCCTTTTATGAGTTCTATAATGTCCTCCAAGTGATTTTATCTCCAAAGCTACTAAACCTCATGATCCTCGATACTTTCACGATTCCATTGCATCCTTTATATGATAGTTGATCCTCCAAGGATAGACGTAACAAAAACGATAATGGTAATGATGTTGATGATGCTTATGGACTCTTAAGTATACGTGTCTAATCATATATGACTATTATGTAACACCGAGCTTATATGGCTGGGTATGATACCTAATGCGCGCGCACCGCTGCAGTTGGGTACGGATACCACTGAGCCTTGGTAGGGCCAGGTATGCATAATCACAGAGCCTTGTCATGGCCGGGTATGCGAAACACCGAACCTTCGTGGTCGGGTATAGTATGGATACGAATATGAATACGAACACAAATGTATATGTATGCATGTACACGAGCATGCTTTAGAAATGGAAAGTCCCTATGAAAGACAAGTAAGTAAGTAATGATGATAATGGCTTTACTATCTCCCGATTCTCCTATCTTATGTTGTTTCTTATGTTGTCTCTTATGCTCCTATTATGATGTTGATTATGCTTTACATACTCAGTACAATATTTGTACTGGCGTCCTTTTGTTGTGGACGCTGGGTCATGCCCTCAGGTGGCCAGAGAGACAGGCTTGATCCATAGCTTTCTTATTCTGGGACTACTTAGCGGAGCTCCATTTCATCCGGAGCTATAGCTTTTGGTATTATTCTTTTGTGTACATACATGGGCACGGCGGGGTCCTGTCCCGCCTATATAATGTTTCCTACTCTTCTTAGAGGCTCGTATACGATTGTATATGGTTAGATGTCTTAGAAGCCTTGTCACCATATTTTGTATATCATTTTGATGGCCTCGTCGGCTTATGTATATTGATATGGGCATAGTTGTTAACGATGGTATAAATGTGTTGTTTCCCAATAAGTTTAGCATTATTGATGCATAGCATTAATGAGTAAGCTATGTGGTCCCCCTAGGTATGAATATGAATGTACGATGAGAGGTATCCTGGTGGGTTAGCACCGGGTGCCCGTCATGGCCCTCGGGTCGGGTCGTGGCACTTATTCCTCCATAAAACTTTAACTGAAGCTACATTCTTGGTTCGTAACTGATGAACCTGCCTGTCCAATATAGCCACTGGAACCTCTTCATGTGATAACCGCTCGGTCACCTGGATATCATCCACTGGTACAACTCTTGAAGGATCTCCGATACATTTACGAAGCATAGATATATGAAATATCAGATGTACCGACTCTAACTCAAAAGGCAATTCTAGCTCATAAGCCACCGTGCCCACAGGACGAATGATCTTATATGGCCCAATATATTGAGGGCTCAACATACCCTTCTTGCCAAAGCTCATCACCCCTTTCATAGGCGAAACTTTCAGGAACACCCAATCGCCTACCTCAACTCTAGCTTACGTCGCCGATTATCCGCGTAGGATTTATGTGGACTCTGAGATATTAGCAATCTCTCTCTAATCACCTTCACTTTATCAACTGCTTGCTGAATTAAGTTTGGCCTACTAAATGATTCTCCCCGACATCATACCATCCTATGGGCGATCTACATCTCCGCCCATATAAGGCCTCATAAGGAACCATCTGAATACTGGAATGGTAACTATTGTTGTATGCAAACTCGATAAGAGGCAAATGATCATCCCAACTGCCTTGAAAGTCAAGTACACAAGCTCTAAGCATATCCTCAAGGGTCTGTATAGTACATTCCGCCTGTCCACCTGTCTGCCGGTGAAATGCAGTGCTAAGACTCATCTGGGCCCCCAATCCTTGCTGAAAAGACTTCCAGAATTTAGTTGTGAACTGTGCTCCCCTATCTGAAATAATGACTGTGGGAACACCAAGAAGTCGTATAATTTTCTTGAGATAAAGCTTCGCATAATCCTCGGCTACATAAGTAGTTCTGACAGGCAGAAAGTGGGATGACTTTGTAAGCCTATCAACTACAACCCATATGGAATCATACCTCCGTGGAGTACGGGGCAAACCTGTAATGAAATCCATATTAACTACCTCCCACTTCCATGACGGAATATCCATAACCTACAATAGACCTTCGAGCTTCTGGTGCTCTATCTTGACCTGTTGACAATTTAGACACTGGGCAACAAATTCAGCTATATCTCTTTTCATACCATCCCACCAATAAACTTCCCTGAGATCACGGTACATCTTTCTTGAGCCCGGATGAATATAATAGCGGGAGTAATGTGCCTCCCCCATAACCTGCTGACGGAGTCCTGCAACATTAGGAACACGTAACCTACCTCGATACCTGAGTACTCCATCACCTGTAATCACAAAGGGTGTCTTTTCCTTCTGAGGTGTTGCATCTTGGTGATGAACTAAAACAGAATCCTCATACTGACGCTCCTTTATCTCTACTACCAAATATGACATCGTTGTGTCTTGAACAGTAACTCCTGCATCACCTGAATCTATCAATTGAACTCCGAGGCAAGATAATTGATGAACTTCACGGACTATTTCTCTTTTCTTTGGTGGCACATAGGACAAGCTACCCATAGATTTACGACTAAGGGCATCGGCTACTACATTAGTTTTCCCCGGATGGTACAAAATATCCATATCATAATCCTTTAGCAACTCTAGCCATCGCCTCTGGTGCAAGTTCAAGTCCTTCTGCTTAAAGATGTACTAGAGACTCTTATGATCAGTATAGATATCAACATGGACACCGTATAAGTAGTGCCTCCATATCTTCAAGGCATGAATCACTGTCGCTAACTCAAGATCATGGGTTGGATAATTCTTCTCATGCTTCTTCAACTGTCTAGAAGCATAAGCGGCAACCTTACCGTGTTACATCAACACACAGCCCAATCCAACACCTAAAGCATCACAATATACAACATAACCATATGTCCCTTCTGGAAGAGTCAAAACTGGTGCTGAAGTCAACTTATCCTTCAACATCTGAAAACTCTGCTCACAAGCATCTGCCCATTGGAACTTAGCTGATTTCTGAGTCAACTTAGTCAATGGGGCTAAAAGACAGGAAAATCCTTCTACAAACCTTCTATAATAACCTGCCAAGCCCAAAAAGCTACGTATCTCTGTTGGTGTCATGGGCCTTGACCAATTGTTCACAGCCTCAATCTTTTGGGCATCCACTCTAATGCCTTCCTCTAAAATAATGTGACCCAGAAAAGCCACAGAGTTCAATCAGAACTCACACTTGGAAAACTTGGCATACCACTCTCTACCTCGAAGAATTCTAAGCACTGTTCGTAGATGTTCTGCATGATCAGCCTCTGACGGTGAATAAACCAGAATATCATCTATAAACACAATCACAAACAAATCTAGGAAGGGTCTGAATACACGATTCATCAAATCCATGAATACGGCTGGGGAATTAGTTAGCCCGAACGACATAACACGGAACTCATAGTGGCCATATCTTGTCCGGAATGCCGTATTCAGAATGTCCTCTTCCTTCACCCTAACCTGGTGGTATCCTGATCTCAAGTCTATTTTTGAGAAATATTAGCACCTTGCAATTGATAAAATAAATCATCGATCCTTGGGAGCGGATACTTATTCTTTACAGTCACTTTATTCCATTGCCTATAATCAATACACATTCGCAAAGAGCCATCCTTCTTTCTTATAAATAACACTGGTGCTCCCCACGGCGATGTACTAGGCCTAATAAAGCCCTTCTCGAGCAAATCTTTCAACTGTTCCTTCAATTATTTCAATTCTGCAGGTGCCATCCTATAAGGAGGAATAGATATTGGCTGAGTGTCTGGCAATAGATCGATAGTAAAATCAATCTCTCTCTCCCTCTAGGGGAATGCCTGGAAGCTCATCTGGAAACACTTCTGGAAACTCATTAACCACGGGCACAGACTGAAAAGTCGGCGACTCTGCTTGCACACCTTGAACTCGAACTAGCTGAAAAATATACCCTTTTCAGATCGTCTTCTCCGCCTTAAGGCAAGAAATAAACCCACCCCTAGGAGAAGCAGCATTGCCTTTCCACTCTAGAACTGGCTCATCGGGAAACTGAAATTGAACTATCTTTATTCTACAATCAACATTAGCACAACAAGAAGCCAACCAGTCCATGTCCATGATAACATTAAAATCAATCATATCTAACTCAATCAAATTTGCTATGGTGTGGCGGTTACAAACTAAAACAACACAGCCCCGGTATACCCGCCTAGCTATAACCGGATCACCAACTGGCGTAGACACCTCAAAAGGTTTAATCAACTCGGGCTCTATCCCAAACTTACCGGCAACAAATGGTGTAACATATGATAAGGTGGAACCTGGATCAATCAGTGCATAAACATCATGGGAGGAAACTGATAATATACCTGTAACAACATCAGGAGACGTCTCGCGGTCCTGTCTACTAGCCAATGCATACACGCGGTGCTGAGGACAGCTCGAGCTGGATGCTCCACTCCTCCCTCTATCTCACCCTGCTGGCGTCTGAAAAACTCGCCCTGAAGGGCACATCACAGAAGAAAAACCAGCCACAGACCCTGTGGGCTGAACCATACCCCCACTCTCTCTCATCGGACACTGCCGCATCCTATGACCTGGCTGGCCACAAGCATAACAAACATCTGAGCCCAGCCAACACTGACCGGCATGTAACTTGCCACACTGGGCACACCGCGGCAAAAGGGGCCTTATCTGGCCTGACTCCGATCTGTACTGAGAGCCTAATACTCTAGAACTCTGGCCCGCTCCGAAATAAGAAGACTGATCAAATCTCGAACCTGAAAATTGTAGAGGCGCACTCCCTGCTGAATGGAATGGATATCGAGAATACTGCTGCCTCTGTCCTCCCCTGGACTCACCCCCGATATCTAAAGATCTGGGCCTCTTACCATGGCCCCGGTCACGGTCACGATCTGTCCTCCTCTGACGCTTGCGATCTTCTAGATTCTGTGCATATGCCTGTATACGGGAGATATCCATGCCTGGCTGTAATGCAGCAGTCGTACAAGCATCTATCAAATATGGCCCTAGACCAGCCACAAAACAATGAACTTTGTCCTCCATCTCAGCTACCTGGTTGGAGCATATCTGGCCATAAAATCAAAATATACACAGTACTCCTGGACACTCATACTGCCCTGCTCAATACATAGAAATCTACCTACTCGGGCTCGCCTGACCTCAGGAGGTAGATAATGGCGAATAAAAGCATTCGAGAACTCTCGCCACACAGCTGGAGGGGCATTCTCTCCCCTAGATAGCTCCCATGTCTGATACCATTGTACTGCAATATCGCAGAACCTATACGAAGCCAACTCCACAGACTCGACCTCATCCGCGTGCATAACCCTCAAGGAGCTCGGCATACCATCAATAAAATCCTGGGGGTCTATATTTTGCTTTATCACGAAAAACTCTGGAGGACCTAACCCAAGGAAGGTCTTAACCCTCGAACTACCGGGGCCTATCTGCCTGGTCAACACCAACTCCCTGCCGCTGAGCACAGGCGGCTACTAATACGGTCAACAACCGTACGGTATCCCCGCACATCATGGCCGGGCACATCCGGGTCGAGGAACGGGAGAGGCCGGGTCTTTGGAGGCGGCGTATGCGATGTCTCGACGGCCCCTCACTCTGAATCTCATCCTGAGCCCTCATAGCCTGCCGAGTGCGGCTAGTGGCCTCACCTGTCGCTCTCTTGCCCTTCTGGGCAGCCGTAGCTTTCTTGTGGGGAATCGCTGAAATCAGAACAATTCATTAGAAGCTAACGCTTAACACATGGCTCTATCGCACAATCTAAAAGAGAAGGAATGACATCATCCTAGGACGGAACTGCTCTGATACCACTTCTGTCACGACCCAAACAGATGAGTCGCGACGAGTGTCTGGCCTCTAGCGACCAAACACCCCTATACTCATATCTGAATATTACTGAACATCAAGGGCCCATAAATGGCATAAACTGATCTCATAAAAGGAAAACATCAAAACTCGGTATACATATATACATACATACTGAAGAACAGTACAAGCCCGCTAGGCCGCTATACATTTTGTACACAACAGAATGGGAGCCGACAAGGCTACATCATCTGACTAACGCATACAACTGTCCACAGACCTCTACTGGAAAGGAAGCTATAGAAAGGACGGGACAGGGCCCCGTCATACCCATATGCATATACATCTCAAAAGGGTGGCATACCAAAACTGACTGCAGCTCCAGATCAAATGGAGTGCACTGACCACTGCTAGATCTAGAGGTCCTGCTGAGCTGGACCACCTGTCTATCTACCTGTACCTGCGGGCATGAATGCAGCCCCCCGAGCAACGGGGAGTCAATACGGATAATGTACTGAGTATGAAAGGCGTAAGAACAATCATGTATATATAAGAATCATGAATAAAATCTGAACTCACAAGCTAAAATAACTATCTGCATGTACTTGTATGAACTAGTATCTGTATGTATCTGCATAAATCTGTATAACTGACAATGCCTCTGTGGGCACATAATATGCATACTCATGCCTATCAATGTAGGTCGTACATATGTATATGCGTATATAACACCTGTCAACCCTCTATGGCATCCCATCATATCATACGGGCCTCTCTGCGGCCATCATCATATACATTATTGCGGTACGTGCAGCCCAATCCTCATACCATCATCACGGTGCGCCAGTACGATCAGGTGGTAATGCGTATATAATGCCTATCAATTTTCCCATACCCCTTACACATATAATACTAGCGCATATAACGCCTTCTGGTCACGGGTCAATATACATATATATAAACGAATGTAATGCATGAATAACTTTATACATAGAACTGGACCCATAAACAGAAGGAACCATCTTAAACGGGGTATATGAACATCGAAGAGGCGAAGAACTCCTAATGCTTCTAAGAGTAGAGTAATATGGAAATTCGCTTACTCGTTTGTCAGTTCATATCGTAAGATCATGCCAAAATAAGGGAAGGATAGCCTTAACATACCTTGAAGTATCGTCCAACTTCTACCTCTTGAACTCGTAAGTCTACAATTAAGATAACATAGGCCTCAATTAGACTATTTACCTCGCTTACTAACCATCCTCAAATATGTGTAAAGCTTAACGAATTATAGACAACATTTCCCGTGTAAGCTCAACAACCCTTCAACTTCCCATTCAATCCAACATCAACCACAATAACAACACTTATATATAACTATATACTCAAATTTATCCCCAATCATCCCTTAAAATAGCCTCAAGTCACTACCTTGCCCTTCATCAACTTACCACTTCCACAAATACCTTCTCTTTACTTAAAATCACTAAAACTCTTGATAATACACTCAAATACGAGAGTAGAAATCATTTTCATACCTTGAAGGGGTCTTAGAATCCAAGAATCACTTCAACTCCAACCCCCTAAGCTTCACAACTTGAAGAAACCCTAGGAACAATCTTCTTCTTGGCAAGCACGGGTTCACGGGCTCTAATCTTACCAAATCTCCAATAATAATGTTATAAAATTTTGGGAGAAAAATATTAGGGTTTTTCTCTGACTTGGAATGGAGGAAAATAAGAAATGGGGTCGTGAATGTCACACCCTAACCTTATTAGGGTGTGATGGGCACCCGACCCTTACCTAGAGCCGAGCGAACCCGCTGACTCTTATTACATACATAACCCTTTGCTCTTTCTAAATTAATAAAGATGATATACTTACTGCGACTTTCAGAAGTATTCTTTTTCGTTGCTTTCAAA
Source organism: Lycium ferocissimum (assembly GCF_029784015.1). Taxonomy (NCBI): domain Eukaryota; kingdom Viridiplantae; phylum Streptophyta; class Magnoliopsida; order Solanales; family Solanaceae; genus Lycium; species Lycium ferocissimum. The sequence continues at coordinate 14,429 of NW_026713906.1, read as the reverse complement.
TCATACAAAATCTGTAAACATATAGACCTCGTATCATAACACAAAATGACACGTCGGCTGTTGGAGCCGCTCACGTAACCGACAACCAATACCCACGACAGCTTGTCTGCCGCAAAGTCTCTAACATCCATCCGAAAGCATATCATACAAACTCGACTCGGCAACACTCCAGGAGCAAGCGGAGGCAACCCAGTGGAACATCTTCTCCGTAATGGTCGCTAATCATCGGGAGTACTGCGCGGCATGAAACGCGACCCCGAAGAAAGGGGTCGGTACGAAATATATATCTTGAGTATGCAAAGCGAGAAAAATACGTAAAACGAAGTAAAGTGTACCGAACGCGAGCATAATAGTCCGAATACCAACGTACTTACATCGACATCCAAATCATACATAAGGGGTTCGAAGACAACTAGGATAATCAACATATCATATGAGTGACATTAACCGACCGATCATAATCCGGATGTCAAAAAATCACATATACACAAATCATACACACATTACCGCGGCCAAATACCCGGTCAATAACACACACACACATACCGCGGCCAAGAATCCGGCGGTCATGTCACGGCCCGCGGTCAAGTATCCGGCGGACAATATCACACATACACATGCCGCGGCCAAGAATCCAGCGGTCATGTCACAGCCCGCGGTCAAGTATCCAGCGGACAATATCACACATACACATGCCGCGGCCAAGAATCCAGCGGTCAATATCACACATACACACGCACATACACATATACACATACACACATACCGAAATTCGAAACCATATGCACACATATCCAGACCCGACAGAAGCACACACACACTTACCAACATCCGAAGACTCATAGAACAATCATACTCCCAATCGTCGACAACCAAAACATCGAGTTACGAGAAGATATTCCTATCGAGAATGTTCGTAGCAAATTATTCATAACGGATTACTCACATCGGGATCCTTATATCGGATTACATATCCAAATCAAAATACTTTTACCGAATACTTATATCGGAATATTCATGTCGAATGCTAATGTCGAATACTTATATCAAAATACTTACGTCGTAATGCTTATATCAAAATACTTATATCGGAATATTTATATCCGAATGGTCAAAGCAAAACACTTGTATCGAATTTTCGATACTTATACCAGAGAATACATACGAATCATAACAAACTCGGAATGATAGCCAAAAGTTTACCCTTAATTATTGTACGGAAATCGGCCAAATAGAGCAATACAGTTAGGTCTCGGGAATTGTGGGCCCACCTCGGATCACGTCGAGGTGGCGTACGGAAATTACGGACGTTAAGCTTTATGGAACCACCTGTGAAGGTCTTAAAGTAATTTGGTTCCATTTGTGAAAGTTAAAGGTGTTTAAGTTATTTTCCAACAAAACATAAAGTATCTAATTCAATTCCATTGAATGAAAAAGGACCAAATTTAAGCTCGGATTTCTAAGAGTAGAATCATCTCCGAGGTTCCAACCATAACCTATCACATCTAGGACATGCCAAGAGAAAGAAAGGGTAAGCCTTACATACCTTTTACGCTTTCTTAAGCTTCTCCAAATTCAAGTCCCAAATGCTTCAAAATCTACGATTGGTCACAAATACCAAACATTGATTATAAGCCTTTAGGAATTTAATCTTGAATCAACACTTGTCTTAATTTCTCAAGTAAATCCACTTATGTTCTGCCGAAATTTCGCGCATCTCCCTGTAAATATACCATCCCCGAGAATATAACTAGGCCAATTTAACAACAACAAACCCGAGAATTCAACTCGGCCAAACTATCAACAACAATGCCAACCATCATATCTCCAACTTCAACAATTTATTCAAAATACATTCCAACATTAGTAGCTCCTTTTACATAATCAAACAACATTTCATTTATATCCAATTCACAATTGTTCACACATTCAAATACTAATCCGAAACCATTCAACAATATTCTAGAACACTTCGACAACCCGCACAATATTTCAAACGGTTCAACCAACACATACACTACCCAAATTCTTTCAAATCCAACAAGAATAATTACAACACATTTTCTTTCTTCCAAATTCATAAACTACACCAACATTCTACATATTAGCAACATTATTCCTACAATTATAAGAAACCATACTAATGTCATATTAACTTCTTCCATAATCCGCAAACGATTACAACTTTATTTCAAGCCATTAAATCTTCATTTAACAACATGAAATCCACAACACAACAACAATCAAAATACTAAATAAAATTAGCTCATCATACCCCACCAAAACAGCCCCCTATACGGCTACCACATCAACACCGACAAACGAATTTATATCGCTATTTCTTAGTCCTAATCCGTTTAATCTTTAAATAAACTTGTTAACAATGAAAAGGAACCTTCATATTACCTTAAGTAGGCAGCCACCATGTTATCACTCTCCTCCTTGGTTGATTTTTAGCTCAAATTGAAGACAACGCAGCGTACAACACTTTTCCCTTCATGGGCTTCGGGATTCGGCGCTCGGATTTTGGTCAAAATTGGTTTTTCTTCTCCAAGGCCTTTTTCTCTATCTCTCCAGAATTTTCTGGTTGTTCCAGGTCTTAAAATGAGGAGGGAAGGGATGAAATATCACTTAAATAACATGGGTCATGGGCCTAACCCGGTTGGGCCCGAGTTGGGCCTAGCCCACTGACCTTTCGACCTTAAAACGTCCATATCTCCCTGTACCGACGTCACCTGGGAATCCACAACCTATGGTTGGAAAGCTAATTCAATTATCTACAACTTCTATTTCTTGGTATTTTTCCAAATTCTAAACTTATAATACCGTTTTTGCCCCTCAAAGTCAGGTCACCCGAAAATGTTACTTAAAAATATTCGTTTGGAGGGCTTCCACTTTGATTTGGCCCAAGGGTCCTTCATGAGTTGTGTTTAACTTTACATATGTGATTCATATAACTTGTCACATGTTCCAAAAAAAATCTTAACGTGTGGGCCCCACCTCAGCTTACAAATAATCCGACGTTCAAAAATACGGGATATACACATATTTATACTAGGAATTAAAAAGGCTACAACGGTGCGGTTCGACCAGCGAGTCGACGACCCGTCGACGTGTCGACGGTCCATCGACTTGCTCCGTCAACCTGCGCCTGCAGATGCAAGGCTGTGGAACCCTGTTGAAGCCGCAAATCGATGGTTCATTGACTATGTCGATGACTCATCGACGATGACTGGTGTCTGCAGATTTTCTCAGATTCAGCTCAGATCATGTCGATTCGATTTGCTCAACTTCTAACTCTATAAACTGCCAGAAATACCTGCTGGTACTTTTGTGCATGGGGTAGGACACTTTCTACCTCTAAACTCGAGCTCGGGTCTCTATTCCTAAGGCATACCCGACTAGAAAATCATAGGTTCTACTACTACGAAAACAAGGGGTGTGACAATTATGTTGTTGTACATGCCTTACATACTCAGTACATTATTCGTACTGACGTCCTTTTCTTTTATGGACGTTGTGTTCATGCCCACAGGTAGACAAGGGGACGGACCAGATTCCTAAGAGCTTTCTCATTGGAGATACAGGTGCACTCCATTACTCCGGAGTTGCCACTTCTTGGTATATTCTTTTGCGTACATATTGGGGCATGGCGGGGTCCTGTCCCATCCTTATGATTACAGTGTTCCAGTTAGAGGCTCATAGATTCTTATGTGTGGGTTGTAGATGCTATGTGACCCCTTCAATGTATATTTTGTATATCATTTTGTAGCCCCGTGGGCTTATGTACATTTATGTTGGAGATATATTCGAAGTTAGTTTCATGATAAGTTTTGTGGTGAGAATGATGTATGTCCAAGTTGAGTATGATAGATAGCATGATGAGTGGTGCTCGGTAGCCAGCTCCGGGTACACATCATGGCCCACTAGTTGGGTCGTGACAAAAGTGATATCAGAGCAGTTCCGTCCTAGGGTGTGTTTACGAGCCGTATCTAGTAGAGTCTTGTTTATGGGTGTGAAGCGCGCCACACTTATAACCAAGAGGCTGCGGGGCATTTAGGAATAATGACCGTCTTTCTTCTTCATAAATCGTGCAATAGAGCTATGTTATAAGGTTTCCCTTTTCCCTAATTGTGCGTTATGATTATAGCGATGCCGGTAAAGAGGAAAGCAACAGCCGCCCAGAAGGGCAAAACTGCGATGGGAAGGCGGATTGAAAAGGAGCCACCGGTAAATATAGAAGAGGGTGAGTCCCATAATGAGGCTCCATCTCATACCTCTTACACTCCGCCTATTTTAGAGGAGCGTGAAGGGGCCTCAGCTCTAGCTTCAATGCCTCCAATTCCTCCATCGGGTGCTTCAGGCCAGCAGATGACCGAGGCTATTCAGTTATTGACCTAGCTAGTTGCTGCTCAAGCTCAGCAGCAGAATGCGGGTCCAGGTGATAGAGCGGCTAGTGCAAGGGTCCGTAATTTTATGAGTTTAAATCCTCTAAAAAAATTTGGGTCAAAGCCGGGCCCGCAGGATTTTATAGATGAGATATTGAGGACGCTGAGAATAATACATGCTTTTGATACTGAGTCGGTGGAGTTAGCGTCTTATAGATTGTGGGATGTCGCCGTTCTATGGTATAATAATTGGATATCTTCGAGAAAGGAAAATGCACCTCTCTCGGTTTGGCAGGAATTCGTAGATGCTTTCATCCGCCATTTAAAGTAAGGAAATATGAGTGCTCGGAAGTATATTCTCCATTTCAATTCATTGGTTAGGTATGCTCCGACCATGGTAGCCGATATGGGAGAACGGGTGCATCAATTTGTGAGTGGCTTAGGGCCACATTTGATCAAAAATTTCTTGACAGCTTCACTCCAAGAAGGGATGGATATTTCCCGTATTCAGGCCCACGCTCAAAATTCGAAAGAGCAACAGCAACCGTAAAGGGGTGAGCGTGATATGGATAGAGGGCATAGTAAGAGAGCTAGATCTGCCGGTTCTAGTAGTGAGTATAGAAGGGGCCAGAGGCAACCACATTCCAGATATTCGGGCCATTCTACAGCTAGCGCACCCCCTAGATTTGTGGGCAGGATATTTGATCGCCCATTTATTCAGGACAGGGTCAGAGCTCGAGAGTTTCGATTTCTCAGGTTAGAGGTGATCCAGTCAAAGGAGACCACCGTTACCACGATACAGCCAGTGCGGTAGATTTTATTCGGGTCCGTGTCGCCGAGGCTCCGATGCTTGTTATGCTTGTGGTCAGATTGGGCATTTGATGGGTGGTAGAGTTGGGGCCCAGCCTACGGGATCAGTAGCCAGTTCTTCTTCATTCGTGCACCCCGTAGGGCAGACTCCCCTGGCTTCAGTAAGTCGTGGTAGAGGCAGGGGGTAGTATCCAGTTCAGGTTGCTCTCATCCTCGTATTTATGCCCTAGCCGGACGACAGGATCTTGAATCCTCCCCTGACGTTGTCACAGGTATACTATCCATATTCTCCTATAATGTCTATGCATTGATTAATTCGGGTTCTACTTTGTCGTATATCACTCCTTATATTGATGGCCGTATTGGGGTGAGACCTGAGCCAATCAAACCTTTTGAGGTATCTACTCTGGTTGGTGATCCAGTAATAGCTAGACAAGTATACAAAAACTGTGCGATTGTGGTATGTAATCGTCAGACTTTAGCTGATTTGATTAAGCTGGAAATGTTGGATCTTGATGTTATTATGGGCATGGATTGGCTGGCTTCTTGTTATGCTAATGTGAATTGTAGAACAAAAATGGTTCGATTCCAATTCCCAGGAGAACCAGTGCTTGAATAGAAGGGTAACACAACATCTCTAAGAGGTAGGTTTATTTCCTACCTTAAGGCAAGGAAGATAATCGCTAAAGGCTACATTTATCATCTAGTCCGGGTTCATGATACTAAAGCAAAGCCGCCGACCCTTCCATTTGTCCCGATAGTAAATGAGTTTCCGGATGTATTTCCAGATGAACTTCCAGGTCTTCCACCGGAAGGGGAGATTGATTTTACTATTGACGTGTTGCCGGATACCGAACCCATATCTATTCCTCATTACCGAATGGCTCCTGCAGAATTGAAAGAGCTAAAGGCATAACTGAAGGATTTGCTCGAGAAGGGATTTATTAGACCCAATTCATCGCCATAGGGAGCACCTATCTTATTCGTGAGAAATAAAGATGGTTCCCTATGAATGTACATTGACTATAAGCAACTGAACAAGGTGACAATTAAGAATAAATATCCACTTCCGATGATCGATGATTTGTTTGATCAATTGCAGGTGCTAAGTGGTTTTCAAAGATAGATCTGAGATTCAGATATCGCCAAGTGAGAGTTAAAGAAGAAGACATTCCGAAGACGTCTTTCAGGACTAGATATGGTCATTATGAATTTCGGGTAATGCCATTTGGATTGACTAATGCCCCGATGGTATTTATAAATTTGATGAATAATGTGGTCAGGCCTTTCCTGAATCTATTCGTAATTGTGTTCGTCGATGACATCTTGGTGTACTCTCGGTCAGAAGCAGAGCATGCAGATCATCTACGTATTGTCCTTGGAATTTTTCGGAATCGCGAATTGTATGCCAAATTTTCAAAATGTGAGTTCTAGTTGAATTCTGTAACTTTTCTGGGCCATATTATCTCAGCTGACAGCACCCGAGTGGATATTCAAAAAATCAATGCCGTGAAGACTTGGCCAAGGCTTACAACACCTACAGAGGTCCGTAGCTTTTTGGGATTAGCAAATTATTATAAACGATTTGTGGATGGATTCTCTTCTATTTCAGCACCATTGACGAGGCTAACTCAAAAATTAGCAAAATTTCAATGGACCGATGCTTGCGAGCGCAGTTTCCAGGAATTGAAAGATAGATTAACTTCAGCCCCAGTTCTAACACTTCCAAAAAGATCATAAGGCTATGTTGTTTACTGTGATGCCTCTAGTGTTGGGTTGGGTTGTGTGTTGATGCAGCATGGTAAGGTTGTTGCCTATACTTCCAGGCAGTTGTGAAAACATGAGAAGAATTACCCGACCCATGATCTAGAATTAGCTGCAGTTATTCATGCACTAAAGATATGGAGACATTATTTGTATGGTGTTCATGTTGATATTTATTCAGATCAGAAGAGTCTCCAGTATATCTTCAAGCAGAAGGAGTTGAATCTGCAGTAGAAGCGATGGTTAGAGTTACTGAAGGACTATGATATGAGTATCTTATATCATCCCGAAAAGGCAAATGTGGTGGCCGATGCTCTCAGCCGTAAATCTATGGGCAGCCTATGTGATGTCTAGTCAGAGAAGAAAGAATTAGTTCGTGAGCTCCACCAGTTAGCTAACCTAGAAGTCCGTTTAATGGACTCGAGCAATGCAGGAGTTGATATTCACAATCCAGCGGTTTTATCCTTAGATATAGAAGTGAAAGAGCGCCAATATAAAGACCCTAAGTTGAGTCATTACAGAGATACACTCCCCCAGAAGGAAAAGTCACCATTTGAGATTTCCGCATATGGGATTCTCAGGTATCAGAGAAGGCTATGTGTTCCAGATGTTGCAGAATTACGCCACCAGATTCTGGAAGAAGCTCATTACTCCTGTTATTCTATTCACCCAAGAGCGATAAAGATATACCATGACCTCAAGTCAATGTATTGGTAGGATGGGATGAAGAAAGATATAGCAGAATTTGTAGCTCAGTGCCCAAATTGCCAACAAGTGAAAATCGAACATCAAAAGCCAGGAGGATTATTGCAAGCTATGGAAATTCCAACCTGAAAATGGGAGGTGATCAACATGGATTTTATTGTAGGTTTTCCTCGTTCTCGGCATAAGTATGACTCCATACGGGTGGTTGTTGACAGACTCACAAAGTCAGCTCATTTCTTACAAGTCAGAACTACATACTCAGCAAAAGATTATGCAAAGTTGTATCTTCAAGAGATAGTGCGACTTCATGGTGTCCCAGTATCCATTATCATGGATAGAGGGGCACAATTTATAGCTAAATTCTGGAAGTCTTTTCAAGAAGGTTTGGGAACTCAAGTGAGACTCAGCACAGCATTTCATCCACAGACTGATGGACAAGCTGAACGCACTATCCAGACCTTGGGAGATATGTTGCGGGCATGTGTATTAGACGTCGGAGGTAATTGGGATGAACATTTGCCACTTGTTGAATTTGCATATAATAATAGTTATCATTCCAGTATCCAGATGGCCCCATATGAGGCTCTATATGGATGGAAGTGTAGATCGCCAATTGGATGGGTTGAAATCGGAGAAACACAATTAATAGGTCCAGAATTGATTCAGCAAGTGGTGGAAAAGATCAAGCTTATCAGAGACCGATTGCTGACAGCCCAGAGTCACTAGAAATATTATGCAGACAATCGTCGACGAAACTTGGAATTCCAAGTTAATGATTGGGTATTCCTGAAAGTGTCGCCGATGAAAGGTGTAATGAGATTCGGCAAGTAGAGTAAGCTTAGTCCCCGTTATATTGGACCTTACAAGATTGTGCGCAAGGTAGGCCAAACCGGCGGCTTATGAGCTGGACTTGCCTTCAGAACTTGAGTCAGTTCATTCAGTTTTCCAAGTGTCGATGCTCCGTAAATGTGTTGGAGATCCTTCCAGAATCGTGCCTGTAGATGATGTTCAAGTTACAGAGAAGTTGACTTTTGATGAAGTACCCATTTCTATACTAGATAGGTAAGTGCGGAAACTCAGAAACAATGAGGTAGCCTCAATTAAGGCCTTATGGAGAAGAAATAACAGAGAGGAAATGACTTGGGAAGCGGAAGAAGATATGAAGTCTAGATATCTGCATTTGTTTCAGCCCCCAGAAGAGGTTCAAGACGAGACGCCATTGTCATAAGGTATGTAATGCTTTCTTTTAATTCTTTTGGTCGTGCGTGGCCATGTTTTCTTGCTGTTGTTGTAGCCCTGTGTAGCGATGTTATTTTGGGTTGCTGTGACAGGATGGTACCTCCATATTACATGGGAAACTCTGATGAAATTTTTATAGAATTCCCGCGAATTTAACATTCGAGGACGAATGTTCTTAAAGGGGGGAGAGTGTTACACCTCGAAATTTTGGGTTGTTGTGTGGTGAATATACTAATGCAAGTTAAGGTGTACACGATGTCCCTACAAGTAAGAAGGGATACTAAATGATTCTAATTAAGATTCCAAAGACATTTGAGGCAAGAGAAGAAAGTTCATTGAAGGAAGTAGAGTATAAGTCTTGTTTTGGAAAGGTCTCGCAAGCTATCGAGTTAAGGATTATTTAGTAATGTCTTGAGGAGAAGTTACAAGTCTCCCTAGATGGTTAATGAAGTATTATACTAGTGTTAAGAAGGTTCCTTAAGGTTTGGAGGTCAAACGAAGCAACGGGAACAATTTCAGAAAAATGTGAGTTATGCGACCACTTATACGGTTCGTATAAGGGTCCGTATAACCTGTCCAGAGAGGGGTTATCTACTGGTGGTATTATACGGTCACTTATACGGACCGTATAAGTGTCCGTATAAACCTTGACGGGCAGCTTTTAATTTTTTATATAAAGAGGACCCAAGTTCATTTTTCTCATTTCTCATCTTCTCCATCACTCTCAAAACCTCTAGAATATTCCATACACCATATTAACACATATCCAAGAGAAATCAAAGATTAAACACCAGGAATTGGTAGAACCAAGTGTATGGATGCTCACTACGGTTAATAGAAGTCAAGGTTTCCTTTAGAATTGAAGTTGTAGGTTTTCTCAAGTGGAGTATCTTCATCCAAAGATCATTATTACATAATCAAAGGTGAGTTTTACATCTATTACATGTTGTTACACGTATTTAGTGGTTGAAAGAATTAGATTAGAGAAGGAAGTAGAATATGAGCTCAAATATGAAAATAATGATATTTTGGAGTAGTAACCTAACTTGAGTCATGATTCTTAGTATGAGATGAGTATAATTTTGTTATTAATGATGCTAATGTCGTTGAGGGAGTATTATGTGAAGAATGAGTATGTTGTTATACTGTAGTCATGGTTGTGGATGATTTGAAAGTGAATTTGAGAAGTGAATAATGTTTAACTCGAGAAAGTCTATTGATTATGATATTATGGGTGTTGCTATTGATGTTTGGGAGTTGTTTATTATATGGAGGAAAGTTGTTGAAACAAAGGAAATGCCGCCCAATTTTCATTAGCCCTTAATCGCCTTAGCTTAGCCTTAAGCACGTTTCTAATGATCTAATGTGATACGAAATCTCTTGAATGTAGAGTTGTGAGCTTGCAAGGAGAGCACTTAGTCGTTAAGGAGACGTAAAGGTATGTAAGGCTATCCCCCTTTCTTTCATAAAGGCATGATTCGTATATTCTATCTTCCATGTATCCCATGACCTTCTCACATCCCAAAAGCCGAAAGTTCATGATTCGTAAGAATTTCCTATGAGCTAGAGACAAGAGATGTTCTGTGATAATGATGATGATGATAATGATGCTATTTCAGAGACTACGAAGCCTATGAGATGACGCTATTATGAGCTTGATAATCCTATCTTTATGATTTCATTGATGTTATTTCTTATTGCTGTCTCACCTCATGATATTAGTTCCTTCAAGGTGAGACGTAGTGACGATGACTACTCCATAATGTAATCGGAGGTTACCGACCTTACGTCACTCCGATAGAGTTGTAGCTTTCACTTGGGATCTCATGCATGCTTATGTTATTTTCATGTATGATCACACCGTGCTTACATGGCTGGGCAGTATAACACCGCGCCGCCCTATAGGCGGCCGGGAAGACACAGCACTGCAGTGGGCAGCTTACGCCCCGGATATAGGAGGCCTGGACGCGGGCTAATGATGATCACACTGTACCTATATGGCCGGCCAGCTTATATATGTATGATATGCTATTATTTTTACTATAAAAGTTAGCATGCATGACTCCGCCTTAAGAGGCAATCAGTTACAGATTTGCTCTTCATTTTTGTCACGACCCAACCCCGTAGGCCGTGACCAGTGCCCGAACTGGACACTCTCGCACACTTATTAACCATAGTCCGCATACAAATAACTTATACATATACAAAGGCGAGATATCGTCTCAAACTGTCGCATATACATGTATATATACATATCGCACATAAGCCGGCAAGGCTATCATAATATACACAACATCCCGAAACATATATACACGCAGCCGACGAGGCTGCCACTGCGGATGGGGACGCCCAAAACATAAATCACACAGACATAACCGAATAATAACTATTCACAACTCACACATATGTCTACAGACCTCTAAGAGTACTAACAGTATCATATGACCGGACAGGGCCCCGCCGTACCCCTGAATAGACGTACACATATACAACGAAAGAGTCTGTACCAAAAATGTAGGCTCCGGAACAAGGGAGCGCTCCAAAGTAGCAGAATAGATATGCTAAGCTAGCTGGTCACCAAATCGAGCGTCTGTACCTGCGGGCATGAAACGCAGCCCCCGAAGAAAGGGGGTCAGTACGAAATATGTACTGAGTATATAAAGCATGAAGTACAGTAAACAGGATCATAGCCGGAACAAGAAGTACAGAAAATAAGTACAATATCCAGAATACCAAAATGCTTACTTTGAAACAGAAATCATGCATGTCAGTATCATATATCATATGCGGCCCATAATGGGACTCGGTGAACAGAACATGGTCGCCACCCCGTCTTTGGCGCCATAACACATCATACTCCAGAATATTGCATAACTCCATAACACAGCATATGTCCATAACACATCATAACACCATAACACATCATACTTCAGAAACACATCATACTCCAGAAAACACATCATACTCCAGAACGTATATATACGGTTCCCGGCCCTCTAGCGAGGGACTCGGTGAACCATAACACATCATACTCCAGAATATAGCATAGTGCGCACGATGACATAACCGGCTCGGGACTGGGCGAAAGATGTAACAACAGTATGCACGAGCAGAGTAGTGAGTAACCATATGCATATAAATCATCATTACAGACTCAATAGATAAGTAAGTGGTCGACGCTCGAGGGTTAAGACGATAGTCGTGTTAAGTTCTTTCTAATGTCATTAGAACTATATAAGGAGGGTCTCGGGGATCATAGACATGTAACAACCTAATCCGAGCCCGCCCGTGAAAGTTACGGACATTATTCGTTATAGGACCCTCTACGAACGTATCGAAGCGATCCGAGCTCGTCTATGAAAGTTAGGGACCTTGTTCGACATAGAACCCTTTAGGACAAAAACTCTTTATGCAACATTTACTACCCAATCATACAAAAGACACATGAGCCGTAGCCCGACTATATTAGGAATGCTAACATTAAGAAGTGAATAAGAATCGTAGACATGCTCGGAGCTTATGAATAGAGTTACCCCAAGCCTCGTATCATATCTTACATACATCTAGGACATGCCAAAAGAAAGAAAGAGTAAGCTTTACATACCTTGTCCGCTTCCAAAGCTAATCCGAACTTAAGTCTCGGGCCTCCCAAGATCTACAACGTCATTAGATACTAAACATTAGTTATAGGCATTTAGGAATCCAATCCCAAGCTAGCACTTTATTTACAGAAATTCAGGCAGCATTTCCCCTATAAATTCAACAACCCCGAGAATTCAACTCGGCCAAATCATCAACAACAATACCAACAATCATATTAACAACATCAACAATTAATTCAAAACGTATTCTAGCGTTAGTAACTCCCCTTTACATAATTCGACGGCATTTCATTTACATTCAATTCAACCACATACAATCAAGCCAACATCAATGCTCACACGTTCAAGTACTAATCCGAAACCATTCAAACAAGACTCAAGAACACTTCAAACAATCGAATTATTTGAGGAAGGTCGAGCTAAGGAGATATGGACGTTTTAAGGCAGAAAGGTCGAGCTGAACAGTGGATTCGGCCCAACCCGATTCCAAGTCGGGTCAGGCCCAATACCCATGCCATTTAAGTGAAATTTTTAGCTTTCTCCTTCATTTTTCGGACCAAAACATCAATATTTTCGGAGATGGAGAGAGAGAGAGAGAGAGAGAGAGAGAGAGAGAGAGAGAACCAAATTTTGACCACAATCTAAGCCCCGAATCGCGAAGCTCATGAAGAGAAAAGCGTTGTACGTTACGTTGCCTTCAATTTGGGCTAAAAATCAGCCAAGAAGAAGAGGGTGACGTGCCGGCTGCATACTTAAGGTAAGACTAAGGTCCCTTTATCATTGTTAACAAGTTTAATTAGAGTTTTAACGGATTAGAATGGAGAAAATAGCGTTATAAACTAGTTTGTTATTTTGTTGAGATTTATGGATTAAAGGGCTGTTTTATATGGGTTGAATGGTTGGAATTAGCTGTGTTATGGATGTTTTGAATGTGTTGTAATGTGTAAAAATGGATGGAAATCATGATATGTTGCGTGTTGAAGTTGAGCCGTGTAGTGGGGTACATTTTGTAGAATATGATGAACTAATTTTATTTAGTGTTTTGGTTGTTGTTGTTGTGGATTATATGATGATAATGAAAGCTTAATGATGTAAGTTGAAGTGGAAAACGTATGGGCTGTTTTAGAAGCTAATGTGAATTTAATGTAGTTTCTTGAATTGATGAAAATGATGTTGTTAACATGCGGATTATTGATGTAGTTTATGAATTTGGAAGAAAGAAATGTGTTGTTGTTGTCCCTATGGGAATTGGAAGGTTTCGGGTGGCTTTGCACATTTGTTGGGCCGTTTGAATATTGTGTGGATTGTTTGAAATGTTCTTGAATTTTGTTTAAATGGTTTTGGATTGGTATTTGAATGTATGAGCATTGGAGTTGGCTTAATTGTAGGTGGTGATTTGAATGTAAATGAAATGCCGTCGAAGTATATAGAAAAGAGTTACTAATGTTAGAATGAGTTTTGAATCACTTGTTGATGTTGCTAGTTTGGTTGTTGGCATTGTTGTTGATGAATTTGGCCGAGTTGAATTCTCGGGGGTTGTTGAATTTACGGGGGAGATCTTTTAAATTTAAAATAAAGTGCTAGCCTAGAATTGGATTCCTCAGTGCGTATGACTAAAGTTCGTATGACTAATGTTTGGCGTCTAATGATGTTATTGTAGATCTTGGAGAAGCCAAGACGTAAGTTTGGATTAATTTAGGAAGCGGACGAGGTATGTAAAGCCTAACTTTTCTTTCTCTTGGCATGTCTTGATTGTATGTAGGCTAGAATACGAGTCTCGGGGTAACTCCGCTCTTAAGATCCGAGCCGTATACGATTCTTGTTTCCTTCGGATGTCAATGTTCTTGATATTGTCAAACTATGGTTCATAAGTCTTTTGTATAAGCTGGATTTCAAGTTTTGCATAAAGAATGTTGCTTTT
>NW_026713905.1:0-25662 GCF_029784015.1 Lycium ferocissimum | reverse complement strand
AATGCATTACAATCACCGGGGCCTCAAACCCAAGGGGGGTCCGTTGCCCGAAAAACCCTTTTCCCAAAATAAACTTTCCAACCCAAGTCTCAAAACGCATTATAATGCATTGGGAAATGAACCAAACATACCTATAAGTCACAAATGACCATCCAGACCTCTCAGGATCGATGGATTTTTGAAAAAGGTCTGTTTACCCAAAAGTCAACTTTGGGTCAAACGTTGTTTACTTTAAGGCTTATTATCTCAAAAACCAATCTAATATTCACCCGATGATCTCAAAAATCGTATCACCTATTCCCGCAAGTCTAATGTAAGCTAATGAAGCTTGGAAAAAGGTCAACAATGTCAAAAGTACCGTAACGGCTGAACGGGTTGTTACATTATCACTATTTCATTAAGTACCTTGGTCTGGGAACTTCCCATGTTGGGTTGTTAATGAGGCTTCAACCTGCTTTGTACAACTGACTTCAGTTTGATCAATGCGTATCAGTGTTGTGGAAAAAAAGACTCAAATGAGACACTACGTGTGCAATTGGTCAAACTATGAATGTAAAGTCCAAATGTTGTCTCAATCTTCTAGAGGTCTAGGAGACTTATTGATTACACTAGTGAATTTATTTGCTATTCACACGGTCATAAAAGACCCTCTTATATTTTAGAATTTTCTATATATCCATATACTGAGAATGATATAATGTATATTTTAAGATGACTAACGTTATGGTTATATTCTTTTTCAAAACTCCATAACTCAACTAAAGAAAAGTCAGGATAAATAAAACTGATAAAAAGCTTATATGTTCTAATGTATATCGATTTTGTGCCATACAATTGGTTTGGCGTCAAATGATTGTTACACTTTTAGAGTAGAAAGGACTAATGCTACAGGAAGTTCAATATGTCTTTCTTCAGGCTTATGAGATATTTTAGTTCTACAGAAATTTGATACTGAAATAATGCTTGTGCAAAGATAAAGGTGTCGCAAGGATTTATATATATTAGGATGAACTATTGTGAAGATGAGAGACACAGTGGAGGCCCATCCGACTCTAGGAAAAAGGCTTTGTTTTTCAAATTAAAATTCAACTGAGTATGCTATTGAATAACAAAAATATTTGTAAATTCATCTGCTTCTTTTAAACGAAGGCAAGAGGAAAGCTATAGATTTGACACTAATTTTTTTTCAAATAGATATAGAAAACTCACCAGAATGTAAGTGAGATGAAACCAGATCAGTATATAGCTGCAAAGGAAATTGAGTACTCATAATTAATTACTTTAACGGTCGAAGAAATTGAAAGGACTAAAGCTAAACTAATAATTAGATACAATTGAACACTCATAATTGTGTAATTATGCCTTCTCCAGAATGACCTCCGTTCATGTTTATGTGCGGTATGACTGAAGAAGAGCACTATGTTGCATGTTTTACCTCGTACCTTCACCACAAATTTTGCAGCCTCCCAAATGCCAACTCGACATAAAGACAGAATATGATCCTTTCCCAGTAAGTCATGTGAAGATCGATATAACTGTAATGACCCGCCCGGACGTTATTTAATACTTCACAAAACCCATACCCAAACTAGGCCTACGATCTTAAATGGTAAGCCCTATGGGGTGTTTAAATGACTAATAGTGGGAGAAATAAGTTTTGGAAAGAGTTAAAAATCATGGGCCCAGGCAGAAAATTGGTGCGTCGTAGCAGCCAGGTTACAGCCGCAACGGTCTCGCTATAGCCAGCCTGATGTCCACCCTAGTGGACGTCACGGACCAGAATGTGCATTTTTCCATACTTAGTTTATATTTCACCCTCCCTTCTAACAAAAGAGCTTTCGAGGCTGCTATTAGGTTTTACATGAAGAGAAAAACCCTAGGCACCAAGAAAAAGAGGCTCCTCCAACATTCTCCACATCTTTCCCTTCAACTATCATCTCTCGCGGACTTCGGATAAAGGCTAAGAGGGTGGATACTTCAATGAAGTTCGAATAGCTGCTCGTCATCGAGGTAGGTTACGGTTCACTTGAGTCAGACTTTGATTAGTGAGTCGTATATACCTGTAGAATTGATGGGAGAAGGCATGATTAGGTCTTCAGACATGGAGTTTGAATGGATATGTTCATAATTTAACGAAAGTTTATGTATATTCAGTAACTAGGGTAACAACGAATGTATAAATGGGTACTAAGTTCTACACTTGTTGATGTCTATGTGTTACGGATAGGAAGTGATTACTTGTCATTGTTAAAAAGGACTATCCCGTAGGTTAGCTTAATTAGTCCAAGGCATATTTAATTCCCACATTACATTGTTGAGTTGCATGTAATATTCATACAGCTGGTTATGTTGTCAATAAAGAGGGTTGCATTGGGTGAGTTGAAGGGAAGGCATAATAGTGTCACGCCCGTCAAGGGCATATTTCATGGCATTTATCTCATTCATTAGCATTGTTGCACATGTTTCGTGTGATTTTTGAACACTGCATGGAACAAAAAGTCTGAGTAAAGTCTGAGTAAGTATCAGTGATATTATCCTATTTATGGCCGAGTTGGGTTGAATATGAAGTACTACTTGATAGTCGATCATGGGAACTGATGTGAATATATATATATATATAGACACACACACATATGAACTGGCACATTTGACCGGGGGTGAGGATGTGGCCTAGTGTTGAACTCGTGGTCCGAGGTTCATTCCGGAATGAGGGTACATGGATACCATGGGTCCCATGCAGGTCATGACTACTGGTCAATGACACCAGTTATTATGTATGTACAGTGCATATTTGGTCATTGCACCGCATTGCATTGCATTGCGTTCCATACCTTCATATACTCATATTTACATACTGTCATTCTACTACAATTGTACTATGCATCTCCTATAATTGTGTTGAACTGTCTGAGGAGTTTTGTTCATGCATGAAGGTGTTGGCGTAAGAATAAAATATTAAATTTTAGGGTTTCTGTGTTAATTTGATGGATTTAGAGAGTCACACTGTGTAGTGGATGTTTGATGAGTATGTTCCATGGATGCATCATACCCTAGCGAGTAAACTGGATAGAAAACTCTAAGGCTTAAATATTTGGCCCTAAAAGAATTACGAAATAGGACTACTCCTTGTCTAGTCGGGTAGCTGGTGTTATTGTGGTAATAAGGAACCGGAATAGTCAGGAGTTAGGGAGGTGAGTTCGTACCCGAGTAGTTATTTATATTGGGAATATTGAGGCGTACATTGCCTTATCTTTTTATCTTATTGATTTTATATTGTGTTGCGTGAACTAATTTTAGTCGACCTATGATGCTTACCAGTACACGTGTTATACTAATACTACTCTTGCTACATCATTTTGGGTGTAAATTTGTTGCATGGTGTTGCTTGAAGTTTCTCTTAGTGGATTACCGGACATCTTCCTACAGCTTGCTCATCTCATTCCAGGCAGAGGCTATGTCATTTATTTTTGTTTTGTTCTTGTGTAATTGGAGCTCTTGTACCTGTCTAAACTAGATCCCGAAAATTTTTGCAGTCTTTCTTGTATCAATAACAGAGGCATTACGAGTATTTACTTTTAAATTGTGATCATTAACTATTTTGTTGCTAATAAAACAGTTTGAATATTGGGTTGGTTGGTAAGGGTTCGCCTACTAGGTAGAAATATGGTAGGTGCCCGCACGACCCATAATTTGGGTCGTGATAGTTGGTATCAGAGCCTGGGTTACCGGTCTCACAAGTACAAGAGCGAATGTCTAGTAGAGTCTTGTGGAATGGTGCGATGATGTCCGTACCTATCCGTAAGATGCTATAGGATAACTAGAAGTTTCCTTTCGTTCATTCTATCGTGCTACTCCATTACGCAATCTCCTGGTTGAATCCAATTGGTATCTGGGCAATTCCAATTGGTATCTTGACGGGCAAATTAGTATCTGTCGACTCCAAATTGGTACCAAGTTATAATGATCCAAGGTAGACCTTTTGTGGTGTGTATGTGTGTTAAGTGTGTGAATAGATGGAAATTCTGCTGCCGGTATTAAGTGGTATAAATTGCGTACGTATATTAGAAGGGTTAGTGATTCGAGAATACGTTCGTAACCGTTCAGTGAAATCCGCGTTTGTATGCGTTAAGCAAACGAATGACCCTTTGCGAGCCCCGAGTTGGTGGGCATCAAATTCGCCTACTGGCACCGTAGCTTCGCTGCAGCGATGTGAGAACCACTACTGCGGGCTCGCCATAGCTGATCGCTGTCCGCTATAGTGGACCCAAGATTTTGCATAGTTCTGCTATAGCGAGACTGTCATCGCCATAAGTGACCGCCGCAGCGGCGCCACAGACCAGTGACCTTCCCCTATTCCATATTTTCCGAACTTGTTATACATCAATAAATTCATAGAAAAGCCAAATTTCGAAGCAAGAACCAAAGATAGAAACATCCGCCGGACTAGGGTAGTTGTCTTACGAGTGCCCTTAAACCGGGACACCCTCACCAAAAACAAAAGAAATTATCCAAACAAACCAAAGCAGTAAATTGTCTTAAAAACAAAGCCCTACAAAGGCAAGGGAAACCATGCTAATAAAAAATGGGGGGGGGGGGGGGGAATCTCTAAGCCACTTCTTTCCTGGTCGCCTCGTCACCTCCGTCATCTGAGTCACTGGAGTCCTCGCTACCAAGCCCGGATGCACTCCGGAAGGAGAACTGCGAGGCATCTCGAGTGGTCACCTTAGGGTGCTTCTCCTTCCGGACTAGGGTTTTCAGAAGGCTTTTGACGCCCTTCCATATCCTCATAAATAGCGTATCTCTAGCCCGGCTCTTCTTCTTCTCCCAGTCCAAGTCCTTCCGAAGATGCACGTGGGCCTAGGCTAGAGATCCAAAGGCGCCCTGTAAGGCATCCACAACATCTCCCATCTTAGTCTGAGCGTCCAGATAACCCTTCATCTCATCCGGGGTGAAATAACCAGCCCCAGCAGTAGCACTAGACGACCCAACCGCCATGGAAAGTCCTGCAAACCCCATCATGGCCGCCTTCACCGCTGCCATATCTGCCTCCACTCACTCTAAGGTACATGGAGTCTGTGAAGGACCACTCCTATCGTCACCTCCCTCTTGGTCCTCGCTGGCCTCATCACCATCCGAGTTGGTCCTCCTTCTCTTACCCCTGCCCTGTGATCCCTTCACCATCAACGGGTCGAAAGGGATATCACACTCAATATATCAGTCACCAGGCTCCACGATCACACCCTCCTTTCGGCACAAATGGGTAATTTGAAAGGGAAATATTAAGCTCGGGTCAGCCTTGGCCATGAAACTCTACCACTTCTCAATCACCTGTATCCCCACATTTACTGGTACACCATCCAAAATGCAAGCAACTATAAGGGCGAACCCTTCAGGCAACAAGGTTCAGCCACCTCCGAGCCTCTAGAGTAAAGTGAGCTCTTGATGGCACACTGGGTAACACCCCAAGTGGTCTTCCTCCTCTTAGACTCCTGTACCAACGTCCTCACAAATTAAGGCCCGTTCCCCTCGTGGTCCTTGGCCCTCAACTTAGCTTGCGAAGGGTTGGGAAAACAATGAACGGCATTGATCGTCTCCACACCAACCTTTATATTGACCCCCCTAATAGTGATCTCAAGTTCTGGAGCAGTCTAATCAACAGTCAGGAGCATGGCATAGAATTCCCTAACCCAGTTGCAGTTAATATCTCCCGGCTCCTTGACCAAAGGACCCCAACCAATTTGATAGAGGAATTGATAAAATTTCGGGGCCAGCTCTTCCACCCGATCCATGACAAAGGCTCTCTCATGATGTAGACCCTTGGTATGATGCTCCAACGTCTCTTGTATGAATACGAAGGAAACCTAAAATAGGCGGGGGCAGCGGGTGCTTCTTCTTGTTATTGTTGAGGATTTTCCATAGCAATGTGAGAAAGTTAGCCTGTAAAGGGAAGACTGAGTTAAAATAATGTGGCAAAAAGATTAGACAAAGGTTAAGATGTGCGTGATTAAGTTAAAACCTGGATTATATCGGCCTACAAGGTTCTGCCTAAGGCAGCTTCGCTGCGGCGGTAGGACAATCACTGTGGCGAAGCCGCCATAGTGTAAAAAGGGCCGCCGCAACGATGATTTCTGCCATGGCGACGTCGTCACTGCTGTAACGGGATCATCGTAGCGAGTAGGTGTCCACTACAGCGGACGTCTCCCAGGTTTTCCCCTTCCGCACCTGCGACACTCTGAGCGCTGTAGCGCTACCGCTATGGCGAAGGAGGGTTCGCCCCAACGGACCCATCTTCTCCAGCGAGCCGCCCTCAGACCCAACATTCAGAAAACCTAAAATTTCACCGTAGTTTCCCAATTTTTGGCAAGGATCAAATACTATGATAGCATGCATGACTTTTACAACCTACAACATCCTATTTCAATTACAATGAGCACTAAAATTTTGAGAAAAATCATCAAAAATTGCACCTCTACCAAACACCCCCACCCCAACATGGACTACCCCATTTCAAGCAGATCTTTAGTAGTAAGTGATGCTAGGATAGTGTGAACGATGAAATAACCTTCCATGACCCAAGAACTTCCTACCCTAAGAAATCAGAAACCCTTGTTCCAAAGGGCCAAATTTTGCTCTAATCTAGCAACTTAGGCATGGAAATTTTGAAATAAAAGGCTAAAATCAAGTTGTAGGATGATGAAAGGGATTACATGCCTTGAAATAGTTAGGGATCTGCAAGCTTTTACTCTAAAAGATGACCCTTGTGTGATAGAGAAATCTTTCCTTTTCCTTAGTATGTGAGTAGTATAATAAGAAATGGAGTGGGTAAGGTATTTAAAAGGGGAGTGGGGAGGGGGATGAGAGGTCTAGGGAGATGAATGAAGGGAGAAAAATTTATGGGAGGGGGGAAGTTTTCGATTATGGGGTATAAGGGGAGAGGAATGAAGGGTTAACTGAATCACCCACCTTTTAAAACTACCCGCGTACGGCTGCAGAGGTGGAGTGACTGCTGCGGCGGTACCGCTATAGCGGTCCACTGACCGTTGTAGCGAACTATGCATTTCCCAACCGCCCTGTAAATTTCTCCTTTCCGCAACAACAACTCGAAATCCTGCCCCCTAGAGTGTAGGGGCTAAGAGGGTGACCATTACCCCATTCCACACTGTTCGGGGACGAACAATGGTTTAATTGGTATCTGGTGTAACGACTCGCCTGATACTTATTTAATACTTCGCAAAACCCGTACCCGAACTAGGCCTACAATCTTAAATGGTTAGCCCTACGGGGTGTTTAAATGACTAATAGTGGGAGAAATCAATTTTCGAAAGAGCTGAAATTCGTGGGCCCGGGTAGAAAATTGGTCCGCTGCAGTGGCCAGCAGAAAATTGGTCCTCTGCAGCGGCCAGGTTACCATCGCAGGGGTCTCGGCATAGCGAGCCTGATGTCCGCCACAGCGGACGTCATGGACCAGAATGCGTGTTTTTCCATACTTAGTTTCTATTTCACCCTCCCTTCAAACAAAAGACCCTCCAAGGCTCCTATTAGGTTTTACATGAAGAAAAAAACCCTGGGCACCAAGAAAAAGAGTCTCCTCCAACATTCTCCACATATTTCACTTCAACTATCATCTCTCGCGGATTTCGGATAAAGGCTAGGAGGGTGGATACTTTATGGAAGTTCGAATAGCTGCTCGTCATCGAAGTAGGTTACGGTTTACTTGAGTTAGACTTTGATTAGTGAGTCTTATATACGTATAGAATTGACAAGAGAAGGCTTGATTAGGTCTTCGGACGCAGAATTTGGATTGATATGTTCATAATTTAACGAAAGTTTATGTATATTCAGTAACTAGGGTAACAATGAATGTATAAAGGGGTACTAAGTTCTACACTTGTTGATGTCTATGTGTTACGGATAGGAAGTGATTACTTGTCATTGTTAAAAAGGACTATCCCGTAGGTTAGCTTAATTTAGTCCAAGGCATATTTGATTCCCGCATTAAATTGTTAAGTTGCTTGTAATATTCATACGGCTGATTATGTTGTCAATAAAGAGGGTTGCATTGGGTGAGCTGAAGCGAAGGAAAAATAGTGTTACTCCCGTCAAGGGCTTGTTTCGTGGCATTTATCTCATTCATTAGCATTGTTGCACATGTTGTGTGTGATTATTAAACACTGCATGGAACGGAAAGTCTGAGTTATCTGGTTAATGACCGAGTTGGGTTGAATATGAAGTACTACTTGATAGTCGATCATGGGAAGTGATGTGAAAATAGATATAATATATATATATATATATATCCACACATGAACATGCACATTTTATCGGGGGTGAGGATGTGGCCTAGTTGTGAACTCATGGTCCGAGGTTCATTCCAAAACAAGGGTACATGGACACCATGGGTTCTCTGTAAGTCATGACTACTGGGAAATGACACCAGTTAGCATGTATGTATAGTGCGTATTTGGTCAATGCACCACATTGCATTCCATACCTTCATATACTCATATTTACATGCTGTTATTCTACTACAATTGTACTATGCATCTCCTATAATTGTGTTGAACTATCTGAGGAGTTCTGTTCATGCCTGAAGGTGTTGGCGTAAGAATAAAATCTTATGTTTCAGGGTTTCTGTGTTAAATCTGATGGATTTAGAGAGTCACACTGTGTGGTGGACGTATGATGAGTATGTTCCGTGGATGCATCAGACCCTAGCGAGTAAACTGGATAGAAAACTCTAAGGCTTAAATATTTGACCTTAAAAGAATTATGAAATAGGACTACACCTTGTATAGTCATGTAGCTGGTGTTATTGTGGTAATAAGGAACCGGGATAGTCAGGAGTTAGGGAAGTGAGTTCGTACCCGAGTAGTTGTTTATATTCAGAATATTGAGACGTGCGTTGCCTTATCTGTTTATCTTATTAATTTTATATTGTGTTGCGTGAACTAATCTTAGTCGACCTATGATGCTGACCCATACGTGTGGTATACTGATACTATTCTTGCAACATCCTTTTGGGTGTAGATGTGTTGCATGGTGTTACGTGAAGTTTCTCTTAGTTGATTACCGAACATCTTCCTACCGCTTGCTCATCTCATTCCAGGCAGAGGCTGTGTCATTTATTTTTGTTTTGTTCTTTTGTAATAGGAGCTCTTGTACCTGTCTAGACTAGATCCCGGGAAATTTTGTAGTATTTTTTTTTTATCAATAACAGAGGCATTACGAGTATTCACTTTTAAATTGTGATCATTAAGTATTTTGTTCCTAACAAAACAATTTGAATATTGGATTGGTTGGTAAGGGTTCGCCTACTAGGTAGAAATATGGTAAGGGCCTGCACGGCCCGTAATTTGGGTCGTGACAATAAGATGTCAAGAGAAAGCTAGAGTCTTAGCACTTCAGCCAAACCATCATAGACGCAAGTATCAATACATAAATGTTATATGCATGCTGGTTTTGGATAAAAAGTTTATCATCAATAACATAAGCGAGAACAAAGTTATTTGGAGTCGTCCACTAAAGCTTTCACAAAAATCGTCGGACAACAAACTCCTTCCGAAATATTGTCATAAGGAGAAGCCTTCAAAATGTATTGAAGATATGAAGCAGAGAGCTAGCATTTATGTGCGGAAAACGGCTGCTTAATCTTCTCCCCGCCCTTATTTAAGATGCACAATTACGTGATTCCAAGGAAACGTGGGTATTAATGAAAAAGAGAATTAAGTTAGTGTTTTGACAAAATAAAGTGATTTTAAAAAAAAATAAAAAATTAATATCCATTAGGCAGTGCCTAATGGCTTATTTCATTAATAAGTAATAAAAGAAGTAGCTTACATCATGCTCAAAGCAGGAACTAGCTAAAATAAGATGTTCTAAAACTAGAGTGAAGTTAAAGCACAAGTAGCTCTCTCTTCCTATCACAATGTCACTAGGTTGCATTTCTGCATCCTCCTGTATGCATAATAAGTACAATATGATAATGATCATCATGAAATCTTCTTGGTCTTAATCCTCAAATTTGGGTACTGATTCTTGTCCATGTTGATGAGTGTCCTGTCAGTGCTTGGAAGATCTTGAAATCCATTTATCTCCAAAAGTGCCAAGTCTAATCAAAACATGCCTGTCATGTAAAAAACTAATCTTACACTCAGTTTTTATACCATATTGCAATGGTATTATAGTACGTAAATCCTCCATCTCAGGCCATCCATATGATAATTTGCCTATTACAACATATTGTAGACCCTCTTGTACTATCATATCATCTACTTCATGTTCACCCCATAATACTGTTGGTTCCCCATGCACGTACATAGGTTTTTTGACCTCAATAGGATTTGAAGGTGGGTTGGAAGATTCTGGCTTAAGTGTTTCAAGATATGAAGGTTTGTTTGGTGGTTGTGATGGTGGACTATCTCATCCGGGTACTGTAAGTTGTTCATGAACATAGGTTTGTTTTTGCTTCTCATTAGGGTTTGAGGGTGTGGTAGATGCGTCTGGTTTGAGTGTTTCAGTGTTTGAAGGGTTGTTTGGTAGTAATGGTAGTGGCTCGCATCCTGGTAAAGGTGGCCAGCCTTTACTGGCCTTCACTATGGACGGCGTCGACGGGAATTAGGGTTAAAAGTAGGGTTAGGGTTAGAGTTTTAGAGAGCGTGTACCCATAGGTTTAGATTCTATAAAGTGATTTCAATGAGTGATTTTTATATCTTTTAAAATGGCATATAAATGGAAAACATTGGAAAAAGGCCCAAAAAAAAAAGAAGAGAAAGTAGAAACATACCAATGCTGGCCATATTATTATGTAGATGTTATACACATGCCTTCTTTCATTATTGATTGATAACTAGCCTCTGCCTCCATCTATCCTGCTTTTCCCATAGTTGAGCTGCACCCGAGTATTTACCATTCTTTTGTTGTTAATAGAGGCTCACATTGTGGGTTATATGTCTGAGTGAGTATTTTAAATGGTTGTCAACTATAGCAAATTCTCTAGTAAAGTCACTTATGTTCAATTTGTATCAACAAAATAATTCAAGTTATTCTAGTTTAGCTATAAAATCATTATAGCTAAAAAACCAAATGGATTATGTCACGACTCAATTCACGGGTCATGATGGCACCTACACTATCCCACCGTTAAGCAAACCATCCCCCAAACTTGTCAAATCAATTGTAAAGGAAAGCGGAAAGTAAATACACTTGAAACATTACCCAATAGTCTCAATATATATAAAAGTAAATGTGGAAAGATAACTTAGTCATTACAACCCAAAACCTAGTCTAAATCGTACAAGAGCAAAGAGATAAGTCTGATACAAGTCCGAAAAAGACAACATAACACTGTCTATAGGAATCAAACAAAAAGAAAATAAAGAGGAGAAGTCCAGGGGCCACAGATCAACCAATAGCTCACCATGAATCTCTCGAATGTTGTGCATCTGGAGTAGCCACGAGATCTCAGACTGGAACAGGGATCGATATCTGCACAAAGTATAGAAGTGTAGTACGAGTACAACCACTAGTACTCCGTAGGTAGCATAGGCCGACAATGATCGGAAATGCACATTTAGTACATAAAGACTGAACATACAACACTTATAAGACTAGGCAGTTGTATCTCAAAATTTACAACGGGGAGGTCATATTTCGTGAAGTATCATCAGATAAACGTACATGTTCCAAGTAAGGGATGGCAAATGCATGAATGCACTGGCCAATAATAAATCCCAGTACACACATGCTAGCGGTCATTTCTTCTGTCATGACCCATGGGGGACTCATGAGGTCCATCTACCCCTCACTTCCATCCGCATTTCCTATCAGAGAGTGAGAACCATGCCATATCATATCATGTCGAATCATATTACCCGAAACCATTTCCCATCGGGCTGTTAGAACATAATTCTTACCACTTTTCGGTCTCATAGGACCACCTCGTACCATATTCATTGACTCACTCCAATACGTATATATGTATGTATGACTGAGTACATTATGCATCGTATGATACTGTCATTACCCAATTCACAGATCAAGATGGCACCTACATTATTCCCTCCGAAGACGAACAATCCCCAAATATTCAATTACTTATAAGAAATAATAATGATAAAATTGAATAGATCAATAGTACTTAAAAGTCTTGATAGTTTAAGTAAGTGCGGAAAAGATAACTTAGTCTTTACAATCCCCAAAACCTGTTCTAACTCATACAACAACTTCTAAATACAGTACCAGTCTAAAATACAAGATAGAAAACTGTCTGGAAATCTATATAGATTGAATGATAAGATAGGAGGAGATCCAGGGTTGTAGGAGTGTTTAATGGCTCACCTTGAAATCTCGAAATAGACAACCTCAGGATCAGCCACGAGGCCTAGTGCTGGTACAAGGATCAGTATCTGCACCCAAAAGAAAGTGCAGCAAGTGTAGTATGAGTACAACCACTAGTACTCATTGTTATCATAGGCCGACAACGAGGGGAGCACATATACAAAATATAAAGGTTGAATCCAACACTCAAGTATCACAATTCAACTTAGCTTCACCAACTATGCCCTTAAATCATATCTCACACTAAGACAAGTAAGCACATATCACATAAGCAAATTAAGAGACAAATAATTACAATGCATTGGCCAATATCCAAGTTGATACACATACATTAGTGGTTGTTCCATCTAGCTGTGACCCATGGGGGACTTGCGATGTCCATATGCCCTCTCGCGGTGTGCAACCCGATCCCATATTGCAGTGTTCAACTCGGTCCATAGATTATATATATGTTGCAGCGTGCAACTCGATCCCATGTTGCGGCGTGAAACCCGATCCCATATATGTATTTCTAAACCTCAATCTTACCTCTTCCACAACTTATCCATCAAATATGTATGAATGAATGCATGTATGCAACATATCAAGTGCCATATGTCATATATGTAGGAATGGATAAGCATATGTATATCGTGGACTCTCGCTAATTTCAACTCAAGCACCAACATGGATCATTCTTTCATAAGCCATACAACTCATGGGGTGATGAGGTAAATGACATCAAATTATTGCAAGTATTCCCTGTCTCAAATCACTGTTCACAATAACAACCCACATAGCTACACAAGTACCCAACCAAGTATTTAACACAGTCACTAGGGTGGGACCCCTTTTTTTCATGCCCAAACCCCTCAACATTTATAAACTATATATGTCCTGCAATTGAAGTCTAAAGAAATAAACTGTAACCTACCTCGAAAGCCTAAAATGTGTAATGAACAGTCAAGTCCATGCCTTTCCTTCCCCAATAGCCACGAAATGCTCAAATCTTGATCCGAGAAGTCTCCCCAAAGGTCTACCACATCCAAAATCAACAAACGAGTTCAATCAAGTCAAAATATTACTCTAAAAGGTTAAATAACTCTAACGGTACCAATATTTCTATACTTGTACTCAAAATCCCAAAATGAACCCAAAATAGTCAAAATCGGGCCCGAAGGGTAAACCTGGAATTTCATTGCCAAATCAGGTTCAATATAGTCATACTAGTAGTCTATGAGTTTAAACGAGTCCAATGATACCCATATTGCTATACTTTGATCCAGAAAAATGAACCCAAAAAGGTAACTCTGAGCCACTAAGGGCAAAACTGAAATTTTATTTCAGAATTGATTTACCCATAGCTTAATGTTACACCTTCCGTTTTGTTGCAAGGAGATTGTGGCTTATTGGCGGTGTGTACCTTCGGTTCGATAATCCGCACTAGAGTTTTGGATATGAGATAATTTACCTTGTATGTGTACAAGAGTATAAGTATGCATTCTTGACATTACGAGGGAATTAGAAGTGAAATGAATCGAATTGGAGAAAATGGAGCAGTTCAGAAAAATATCTGAAACCAATCAGCGTCGACGGCCCAAAGGATGACCGTCGACACGTCAACGAGCCGTCTTCTGGCATCGTCGACAAGGTTCTACAATCAGGCATCTCAGGTGGTAGTTCGACGGGGCATGTCGAAGGACCGTCAACACGTCAACGACCGTCGACCCTGCTCGTCAACCCGCAGATCTGGAATTTTCCAGCCCTGATTATAAATATAAGATCCCACGCTTTTATTCCATTATTCTCCCAAAAACAAATCCTACATCTCTCTTGAACTCTCCAAAACCGTCCCTCTATTTCTACAACAAATCTATACCAAAAACCAAGATCAAAAGCAAAGATTAAGAGATCCATGTGCTAGGAAGCCTATTAGGGTTTGTGAAGAGTAAGAATTTCTTAGTATTCAAGTGGGGGATTTCATTCTAATGGAGTAGATTGCCTCAAGGCTTGTTCCTAAGTGATTAAGGTAAGTTTTATGTTCATTTCTCGTTATTAAGAATATTGAGGGGTTAAAAGACTTGGATTATGAAAGAAAGTGGAATATGAGCTTAAATATGGAAATAATGCTATGTTGGGTAGTAAGTTAATGTGAATCATGATTCTTAGTATGAGATGAATATAATCTCGTTATAGATAATGCTAATGACGTTAAAGAAATGTTATGTAACGAACAAATATGATGTTGTATTATAATTATGGTTATGGATACCCTTGAAGGGGGATTTGTGAGAATTGAATAATGCTTAGCTTAAAGAGGTTATTGATTAGGATATTGTAGGTGTTGTTGTTAATAGTTGGGAATTGTTATAGTGGGAGAAAGTGGTTGAAACAATGGGGATATTGCCCAATTTTCGTTAGCTCTTAGTTGCTCTAGCTTAAGCTTAAGTATGTCCTCAATTATCTAATCTTAGTACGAATTCCCTTCAAGGTAGAATCGCAAGCTTGAGAGGCACGCAATTAGACGATAGGGTTGAAAAGATACAAAGTTATGTGAGGCTAGTCCCTTCTTTTCCAAAGTCATGATTCTTACTTATATGGTGATTTCTTTTCGATAATTTCCATGACTTTCTTACATTCCAAAAGATGAAAGCAAAAGAGTATTAACAGTTTCCCACGGGATAGAGATAAGATATGTTCCATGATAATGATATGCTGCTACTATGATGCTAATGATCTTGACATGATTCGTTGATGCTATTCATTATTGTTAGACTCACCTTAAAATGCTAGTTCCTTCAAGGTGAGGCATGATGGTCATGACTACTCCATAATAGAATCGGGGGTTCTCGACCTTACGTCACCCCGATAGAGTTGTAGCTTTAATCGATTTCTAATGCATGCTTTATGATAAGTTCATGATGATGAGATTACACCGTGCCTAGATGGTCGGGCATGACATCGCTAAGGCGGGCGGCTTAAGAGAACACCGTGCCTAGATGGCCGGGCATGACACTGCTAAGGCGGGCAGCTTAAGATAACACCGTGCCTAAATGGCCGGGCATGACACCGCTAAGGCGGGCGGCTTAAGATAACACCGTGCCTAGATGGCCAAACATGACACCACTAGTAGGCGGCGTGTGATAGTTACCCGGACGCGGGTTAACGATGATGGTATATTTGATATACATAACATATGTTTTCCTTTAAAACTTAAGCAGGTTATATCTTCACCTCATGTTGCATTATTTCTTTATTATCCTAGTATTGTTCATGCCTTACATACTCAATACATTTTTCGTACTGACGTTCTTTTCTTTCTGGACGCTGTGTCATGCCCACAGGTAGACAGGGAGACGGCGCAGACCCGTATGAGCTTATCTTATCAGCAGATTCACAGGAGCACTCCACTACTCCGGAGGTGCTACTTATGGTCATATTATTTTGTGTATATATTTTGGGTATGACGGGGTCCTGTCCCATTCTTATATGTTAGTACTCTAGTAGAGGCTCGTAGATACGCATGTGTGGGTAGTATATGTCCCATGATGACTACATTGTATTTTGTATATCATTTTTGCAGCCGTGAGGGCTTATATATATATATATATATATATATATATATATATATATATATGCATGTGTTGCCTTCAAGATTATATGTACCAGGGTGAGTATAATGATTAGCATAATGAGTGGTGCTCGGTAGTCAGCTCCGGGTACCCGTCATGGCCCCCTAGTCGGGTTGTGACAAAAGTGATATCAGAGCTGTTCTGTCCTAGGGTGTGTCTACGAGCCGTGTCGTGTAGAGTCTTATTTATGGGTGTGAAGCGCGCCACACTTATAAACGAGAGGCTGCGGGGCATTTAGGAAAAAATGACCATTCTTCTTCTTATTAGATCGTGCCATAGAGCCATGTTATAAGATTTTCTCCTCCCTAATTGTGCGTTATGATTTCAGCAATGTCGATAAAGAAAAAGCCACAGCCATCCAGAAAGGCAAGGCTACGATAGAAAGCCGGATGGAAATGGAGCCACCAACAAATATACAAGAAGGTGAATCTCATAATGAGGCTCCATCCAATACTTCTCACACTCTGCCTACTCTAGAAGAACAAGAGGGGGCTTCAGCTCCGGCTCCTATGCCTCCAGTTCCTCCATCGGGTACTTCGGGTCAACAAATGACCGAAGCTATTCAGTTATTGACACAGCTAGTTGCCGCTCAGGCCCAGCGACAGAGTACGGGTCCAGGATATAGGGCGACTAGTGCTAGAGCCCATGATTTCATGAGTTTAAACCCCCCAATATTTTTTGGGTCAAAGCCAGATGAAGACCCGCAAGGTTTTATTGATGAGATGTTGAGGACGTTGAGAATCATCCATGCCTCCGATACTGAATCTGTGGAGTTGGCATCTTATAGACTTCGGGATGTAGCGGTCCTATGGTATAATAATTGGATATCTTCGAGGAAGGAAAATGCACCTCCCCCAGTTTGGCAGGAATTTGTAGATGCTTTCCTTCGTCACTATTTGCCACCCGAGGTTCGAAGGGCCCGTGCTGATAGGTTTCTGAATCTAAAGCAAGGGAATATGAGTGCTCGGGAGTATAGTCTCCATTTCAATTCATTGGCCCGGTATGCTCCCACTATGGTAGCTGATATCAGAGATAGAGTACACAGATTTGTGACTGGCTTAGGGCCACATTTGTTCAAAGATTGCTGGAGAGCATCATTGTAAGAGGGGATGGATATTTCCCGTATTCAGGCCTATGCCCAGAACTTGGAAGAACAACAACATTTGCAAAGGGGTGAGCGCGATATGGATAGAGGGCAGAGTAAGAGGGCCAGATCTATTAGTAGTGAGTATAGAGGGGGTCAGCAACAGTATTCCAGATATTCGGGCCAGTCTGCAACTAATGCACCTCCTCGGTTCGCGGGAAGGAGATTTGACCGCCCCATTTATTCAGGACAGGGTCAGAGCTCGAGAGCTTCGGGTTCCCAGTTTAGAGGTGATTATAGTCAGAGAAAACCACTGGTCCCACAATATAGTCGGTGCAGGAAGTTACATTCGGGACAGTGTTGCTAAGGTTCAAATGCTTGCTATGCCGGTGGTCAGGTTGGGCATATGATGCGAGATTGTCCCTCGATGGGTGGTAGAGTTAGGGCTCAGCCCACAGGATCAGCAGCTGGTTCTTCCTCGTCTGTGCGCCCCGTAGGGCAGACTCCCCAGATTCCAGCAGGCCGTGGTAGGGGCAGAGGGGGAGCATCCAGTTCAGGTGGTACCCAGCCCCGTATTTATGCTCTAACCGAACTCCAGGATCTTGAGTCCTCCCCGGACGTGGTTACAGGTATACTATCCATATTCTCCCATGATGTTTATGCATTGATTGATCCGGGTTCCACATTGCCTTATATTACTCCTTATATTGTTGACCATATTAGGGTGAAATCCCAGCCAATTAAACCTTTCAAAGTATCTACTCCGGTTGGTGATCCCGTAACAACGAGTCAAGTGTATAAAAATTGTGTGCTTGTGGTATGTGACAGCTAGAGTACAACTGATTTGATTGGACTAGAAATGTTAGATTTTGATGTGATTATGGGCATGGATTGGTTGGCCTCTTGTTATGCTAATGTGGATTGTAGAACGAAAATAGTTCGATTTCAATTTCCAGGAGAACCAGTGCTTGAATGGAAAGGTAATACAGCGTCTCCAAGAGGTAGGTTTATTTCCTACCTTAAGGCAAGGAAGATGATAGCTAAAGGATATATTTATCACCTAGTCCGAGTTCATGACACCGAAGCAAAGCTACCGACTTTTCAATCCGTCCCGGTAGTAAATGAATTTTTCGATGTATTTCCAGATGAACTTCCAGGCCTTCCTCCGAAAAGAGAGATTGATTTTGCTATCGATGTGTTGCCGGACACCAAGCCTATATCTATTCCTCCTTACCGAATGGCTCCTGCAGAATTGAAAGAGCTAAAGGCACAACTGAAAGATTTGCTTGAGAAAGGATTTATTAGGCCCAGTTCGTCACCGTAGGGAGCACCTGTCCTATTTGTGAGGAAGAAATATGGTTGCCTACGGATGTGTATAGATTATAGACACTTGAACAAGGTAACGATAAAGAATAAATACCCGCTTCCAAGAATTGATGATCTGTTTGACCAATTACGGGGTGCTAATTGGTTTTCCAAAATTGATCTAAGATCGGGGTATCACCAAGTGAGGGTTAGAGAAGAAGATATTCCCAAAACAGCTTTCAGAACGAGATATGGCCACTATGAATTTCGGGTGATGTCATTTGGGTTGATTAATGCTCCGGCGGTGTTTATGAATGTTATAACCCGTATTTCGTACGCTTGGATAATTCGGGATAATTGCGAGAAGTTAAAAGCAAGACTATTTCCAAAATTATTTTAATGTACAAGTGGGTTGTGAATATTATTTATGAACCTTATTAGTATGGAAATGTTGGAAAAGGCCAAGGGTAAAAAGGATATTTACTAAAAGGTTCATGGTAATATTATGGAAGGCTAAGGGCAAAATGGGAATTTCACAAAAATTGTCTTGAAAATTCTAGACCAAGCCAAGGCTTGGCCATGTGTGTGTATGTGTATATGTGGGTCCCACTCTTATATGGACCAAATTTATAAAAAAAGACAAGTGGTCATCTTGTTTTAATTTAAGGAAATTTCAAGAAAAAGGAAGAAATTTCTAGAAAAAGGAAGAAGGGGAGGCATGTGGCCATTTCATATTTAATGGGGGCTAATTATAAATTATAAGGATATATGGACTAAAGTTACAAAAGAAGACACTTAGTCTTCTTTAATTATTTTGGAAAATTCAAGAAGAATGGAGAAGAGGGCATGTGCCCCTCACATGCCTATAAGAACTATATATATAAGAGAGAGAGCCTACCAAGCAAGACATAATTGTCATGAAAAATTCAAGAAAAACTCCAAGCAAAAATTAGGGCCACTCGGCCATGGCTATGAAGTTGATCAAGAAAAAAAATTATTGCTTCTAGTATTCCAAGCAAGTTGAAGGCCCTAATTAACATGGAGTGGTTGTTGGAACAAGAAAACCATTCATTCTTGCAAGGCACAACTCTAGCGAAGTTGAAGAACTAAGTGGAAAAAGGGTAAGGTTTCATCTTCTTTTGTATGTTGTGGATGGTTTTTTTATATGTTGTAGAGTGAAGAAATGGACGAAATATATGAAAATATGTGTGTTGGTGTGTGGCATATGTATAGTGTTGGATGATTGTGGGTAGTGTAGTATGTAAAAATGGGTGAAAATCATGAAGGTATAGATGTTGGGTAGTAACCGTGTGTGTGTAGTATTGGACCGTGCATGGTTGTGTTGTGTACAAAAGAATGGATTAATTTTATGTAGCATGTTGGTTGTTGTTGTCGTTGTATAGAAACGGATGAAAAACTCATGAGAATATGTATGTGGTTGTTGTGGCCGAATGATAGGTGGTTTGGCAAGTTGTAGTGAATTGACTCTATTTAATATTTTAGTTGTTGAATTGTGAATTTCATAATGATAAATGAAGGTTTGATGGCTTAAAGTGAAGTTATAACCATTATCGGAATGTTGAAGAGGTCGATGCGGCATTAGCTTGAATTCTTACATTGCATGAGTAATGTTGTTAATGCATGGTTGTTGATATGGATTGTCGATATAACTCATAAATTTGGAAGGAAGTAATGCGTTGTTGACTTTGGTGGTGTTGTGAGATTTCGGGTGGAAGTATGTATTAATTGGGTTGCTTGAATATTTTGTGAATTGAATTGAATATTGAAGTGTTGCTAGAATAATTTCTAGCATTGTTATTGGTTTGGCCGAGTTCCATTCTCGGGTTTGTTGTTGATGATTTGGGCCGAGTAAGATCTCGGGGATGGTGTATTTACGGGGGAGATCTTTGCCGAAATTTCGGGCAGATCATAAGTGAATTTATTTGAAAAATCAAGACAAGTGTGCTTAGTAATGAATCTAATGGTTGCATCAATTTTCTTGAATGTAGACTAACAAGTCTGGACAAGCGTATCTAGTAAGGCGCGACACAGGTATGTGAGGCTCGTCTCTTTTCTTCAAAAGGCATGACCCCCACGTTATAATGTCTTAAATGTTTTTATATCTTCCTTGCTTGCAAAAAATTAGAAGCCTATGACTCCAAGGTATAAGTCTTTTCCTAATAAGTTCATAGTTGGTTTTTTTCAAATCTCCATACTTTTCAAAAATCAAGTTTTAAGAGGTTGAGAGTTTTTATGACTAAAATGACGAATATGATTTTATAATGACAACGATGATGACAAATATGAGAAAACGTCTATGATGAATATATCGAGGATACGTTCCTACCATGGATATGACGGTATGAGAATGTTAAGTTATTTCTTGATTTCTCAACTCTACTTATGGATAATGACTATTTTAAAGATCTCTAGTATATGAAACGATGCCTTACGATCCTATTCCATGTTTTCTCATGATGTTACTCTCCATTGTTAGTCTCGCCTTATATTAATTGTCCCTTCAAGGCGAGGCACGACGCCCATGGCTATTCCATAACATCATCGGAGGTTACCGACCTTACGTCACTCCGATAGATACATGGCTTTCTTTGGGCTCTCCTGCATGCTTATATGATATATGTATATGACATATGTATATGTATATGGGGGATATGGGGAAAAGGAGACATGTTGCGCTATAGACGCATTGCCACACCGGTCGGTGGGCGTAAACTCCATCCCGGACGCGGGATGCCCGGACGCGGGACATATGTAGGCGAGCCGACGTCGTTCGGCGCTATGACATGTTCTATTTTCACATGTATACGAAAAATAAATGTTTTCAAAGGAAAGAATAAGCATGCATGGCATCTGCCCTAGGCGGCATTCACATGTACAGGTTACTCTTCTTCCTCATGATATGTTCTATGCTTTTATATGGATATTATTCATATGTATACTCCTTACTACGTTATTTGTTCATGCCTTACATACTCAGTACATTGCTCGTACTGACGCCCGTTTTTGTGGGCGCCGCGTTTCATGCCGCGTGTACACCGTACGAGTAGTAAGCCATTACGAGAAGACGTTCCGGCGGAGTTAGTAGACTCCATTTGTTCTGAGTCCTATCGAGTCGAGTATGTGTCTTGTGCGCTTGTTCAAAGTTAGAGACTTTGCAGACGGAGTCGTGGGTCTAGAGTGTCGGTTTGGAAAACGGCCCCACTAGCCGATATGTTTTTATTATACATTATGTTATAGAGTCCTTATGCTTACAGACTGTGTTTAATTTGAGAGACGACAAAAAGATTTTGAAAATTTTACTATGTATTTTACTTTCATTTGATTTAAGAATCCAAAGAGAATATGTGAGTAATAAGAGTCCGCGGGTTCGCTCGGCTCCGAATATGAGGTCGGGTGCCCATCACACCCTAGTAAGATCGGGGTGTGACAATGAATCTGATGAATAATGTATTCAGGCCCGTTTTAGACCTATTTGTGATCGTGTTCATCGATGATATCTTAGTATACTCTCGGACAGAAGCAGAGCATGTAGACCATTCACGTATTGTCGTTGGGATCCCTCGGACTCGCGAGCTGTATGCTAAGTTTTGGCTAAATTCTATGACTTTTTTGAGCCATATTATCTCAGCGGATGGCATCCGAGTAGATGTTCAAAAGATTGAGGCTGTGAAGACTTGGCCAAGGCCCACAACGCGTACAGAAGTTCGTAGATTTCTGGGATTGGCAGGTTACTATAGAAGATTTGTGAAAGGGTTTTCCTTTATTTCAGCACCATTGACGAAGTTAACTCAAAAATCAGCCAAATTCTAGCGGACTGATGCATGTGAACATAGTTTCCAAGAATTAAAAGACAGATTGACTTCAGCCCCAGTCCTGACCCTCCCAAAAGGGACAGATGGTTATGTTGTGTATTATGATGCCTTTGGTGTTGGGTTAGGCTGTGTGTTAATGCAGCACGGTAAAGTCGTTGCCGACGCTTCCCGACAGTTGCGGAAACACGAAAAGAACTATCTGACCCATGATCTCGAATTGGCTGCGGTTATTCATGCACTAAAGATGTGGAGACACTATTGTATGGCGTTCATGTTGATATTTATAAACATCACAAGAGTCTCCAGTATATCTTCAAGTAGAAGGACTTAAATCTGCGACCAAGGCGATGGTTAGAATTATTAAAGGATTATGATGTGAGTATTTTATACCACCCCGGGAAGGCAAATGTAGTAGCTGATGCACTTAGTCGCAAATCTATCGGAAGTCTATGTGAGATCCCTTTCGAGAAGAAAGAATTAATTCGTGAGCTCCACCAGCTAGCCAATCTCGGAGTCCATCTAATTGATTCAGGCAATACAGGAATTGGTATTCACAATCCAACTATTTCGTCCTTAGATATGGAGGCAAGAGAGAGCCAATATGAAGACCCTCAGTTGAGTCACTATAGAGATACATTTCCTGAGAAAGAGAAGTCGCCATTTGAAATTTCTACAGATGGAGTTCTTAGATACCGATACAGGCTATGTATTCCAAATGTTGCAGAGCTAAGTCGTCGTATTCTAGAAGAAGCTCATTGTTCTAGGTATTCCATTCACCCAGGGGCGACAAAGATGTATCACGATCTCAAGCTAATGTATTGGTGGGATGGAATGAAGAAAGATATAGCAGAATTTATAGCTCAATGTCCAAATTGCTAACAAGTGAAAATCGAGCACCAAAAGACAGGAGAGTTATTACAAGCCATGGAAATGGGAAGTGATTAACATGGATTTCATTGTAGGCTTGCCTCGTTCTCGGTGAAAATATGACTCTATATGGGTAATTGTTGACAGACTCACGAAATCAGCTTATTTTCTCCCAGTTAGAACCACATATTCGGCAGAAGATTATGCAAGGTTGTATCTTAAAGAGATTGTGCGACTTTATGGTGTCCCGATATCCATTATCACAGATAGAGGGGCATAATTTACCGCTAAATTCTGGAAGTCCTTTCAAGAAGGTTTGGGTACTCAGGTAAGGCTTAGCACAGCGTTTCATCCATAAATTGATGGGCAAGCCGAACGCACTATTCAGACTTTGGAAGATATATTACGGGCATGTGTGTTGGATTTCGGTGGTGGCTGGGATGATCACTTGCCTCTTATTGAGTTTGCATACAACAACAGTTATCATTCCAGTATTCAGGTGGCCCCGTATGAAGCTCTATATAGAAGAAAGTGTAGATCCCCAATTGGATGGTTTGAAGTAGGAGAGGTACAACTAATAGGTTCGGAGTTGATTCAACAAGCGGTGCAAAAGAACAAGGTTATCTGAGACCGATTGTTGACAGCCCAAAGTCGCCAGAAATCTTATGCCGACAACTGTCAGCGAGACTTAGAATTCCAGTTTGATGATTGGGTATTCCTGAAGGTATCACTGATGAAAGGTGTGATGAGATTTGTCAAGATGAAAAAATTAAGTCCTCGATATATTGGACCTTATAAGATCGTCCGCAAGATAGGCCAAGTAGCTTATGAACTGGGCTTACCTCCAGAACTTGAATCAGTCCACCCAATCTTTCATGTATCAATGCTCCGCAAATGTGTTGAAAACACCTCCCAGAAGGAAGGGTTATAGTACAGATGTATGCTAAGGAATATTATTAGTAAGACAGACGTATAAAGTGCATATGTACTATAGCTTCAAAAGAAAATAGATCCTTGTTCGGGTGTTACGTGGTGTCCCTGTCTGGTTTACTATCATCTTTTCACCGCCACTATAACAAGCCGCCTGCTGTCTTTCTTGACACTTCTTCTGTTACACCTCGAAAAAATTTTCCGTTGATGCACGGTGGATAGGATAATGAGGAGTATAAAGTATATGATGTTTCCATAAGTAAAAACTAGCATTTGATGATTCTAAATAAGATTTGAAAGACGTTCGAGTCAAGGAAAAGGAAGTTGTTAAGAAAAGTGGGTTATAAGTTGAGTATGTTGGGCAAGCTATGAGTATTGGACTAATGATGTCTTAAGGATGTTTTGGAGAAGAGTTATAACGTTCCTTAGATTGTTAATGAAGTGATAAACAAGTATGAAGAAGGTTCCATAAGGATTGGAGATCAAACGAAACGACGGGAACAACTTTGGCGAAAGCAATGATTTCCACGACCACTTCCACGGCCCATATAATATTCCACGGACCGTGGAATGGTTCGTGGAATGGGCAGCAGAGGAGAGGTCTGGCTGGTCGTGAACCACGACCAGTTCCACGACCAACAGGTTCCACGGACCGTGGAACATCCGTGGAAGTCCCGACGTACCGAAATGTTCTAAGTTTATATAAGTGATGCCCACTTCATTTTATTCATTTCCATACACGACTTCCACCCTCTCCACACCTCTAGAACCTTCCAAGTATCTCATCCACAAGAAAACCATAGAAATCAAAGATCAACAACAAGAAATCAAGTGAATCAAGTGAAGGAAACCTCATGGAAATCATCTAAATCAAGAGAATCCAAGGGAGGTGAAACTAGGGTTTTGTGCAAAGGGTGCATTATCATCTAAGGCTTGTTCCTCCATCATCCAAGGTATGTTTTATAGTATTTTCATGATGTTAAGATTATTATAAAGTTGAAACACTTGGATTACAAAAGAATACATGAAATGGGTTAGATATGGAAGAATAATGTCATCTTGAATTGGTAGTTGAAATGAATCACGAAAATGGATGTGTAGAGGTTATAAACGCGTTATAAATGATATCTAAAGCATGAAATACGTATTGGACATGAAAGAATGTGGTAATGGGCTTAGTCATGATTTTGAAGAATTAGAGTAGAATTGGGAAATTGAAGTGAGATTTTGAAATGCAAATAAGATAAATGAATGACGATTGTTGTTAACGATATTGTGATGGTTATTATGAATGTTGGGAGTTGATATGGAATATGGCGGAAAGTAGTATAAACAAAGGAAACGCTGCCCGATTTTCTTTAGCCTTAAGAAGTATGTTCTTGTAATTGGTTAGCTAATGACGATACAAACCCTCTTGAAGGTAAAGACGCAAGTATTGAAGGAGGACGAGCCAGCAATAGAGTAGCTAAACAGCAAAGGTATGTGAGGCAAATCCTTTTCTTCCTAAGGCATGAGTCCTATGGCATGAAACTCCTCGTTTACTACAAATGTCCCTATCTCTAAGAAAGTAAATGTTACATCCCGTATTTTGTACCCTCGGGTAAGTCAAGGCGAGTGAGACAAGTTGCGTATGGAAAATTGTAAAGTTGAAATATTAAGAAAGGCCGGGGGTAAAAAGGTAAAATTCGCAAAACGA
>NW_026713904.1:0-25691 GCF_029784015.1 Lycium ferocissimum | reverse complement strand
TCCGTTAATTACCGAAATACGTTCACCCGCTAACATAGTCATGCACGGAGTATCACACGCGTTCGATACACATATATATACCGCGCGCATCTCACTCGCAAAGATTCCCCCAAATGCTACTCAAACTGGCCCTAACTCTAGTGTCGTGAGGCACCTTCTTTTTCCTTACCCGATACAACCCGTTCCGGCCTACGCGACCTCCTCGGATTTCCGCCTACTCAGGATATCCTAGATCCCTTTAGACTACTTTTGTCACGACCCAACCCCCGAGGCCGTGACTAGTGCCCGAGTTGGGCACTCAAACACGCTCATCGAACCCGAATCACACACAACTGCTTATGCCGATACAAATATCAAATGCTACTTCAAACACATCTCAAACTCAAACACATATATATACATATATCGAAAGCCGATAAGGCTATCCGGTGGCTCGGCCGGCCCAAAACATATAATATACAACACACACGTACGGGGGTAGGCACACAACCCACATATATATCTACGTGCCTCTAAACGAACCAACGTAATCATATGACGGGACGGGGTGCCGCCGTACCCCGAACACACACACGTATATGCAACGAACGAGTATATACCAAGATATAGGCTCGGGATGAAAGGAGCACTCCAACACGAGCGGGATAGGTCTCTCTGGCGGCGGGTCGCCAACGGTCGTACGTACTGCGCGGGCATGAAACGCGACCCCCCGAAGAAAGGGGTCGGTACGAAATATGTGCGAGTATGCAAAGCGAGAAATACGGTAAATAAATCGAGTCACACTCGAAACCGAAGTACCGAAAGTAAGTACATTTCCAAAATGCCAAATGTTTATTTTCAAAATAGAAAGCATGCAAAAGGGCACGAAAATATGGTCGCCCGCCCGTCGATGGCGCCATAACACGATAACACCGAAGGTTTCAAATCTCCGTACAACCCCGAACGCAACACATCATCACAACACATCATAAGCCATATCACGATAACTCCATAAACGGAACCCGGCCACTATGGCGAGGTCTCGGGAACCGTAACACGGATAACACCGGAATATATCATAGTGCGCACGACAACAAAACGGCCGGAACCGGCGAACGATATACCAACAACCGCACGAGCAGAGTCGTGAGTAACCATATGCATAAAATCATTATCATAGGTTCAAAAAGTAAGTAAAATGACCGTACTTGGGAATCGGGAAAATCGTCATACCAAACTCTCTCAAACGTCATCATAAAGGTACAAAGGAAGGTCGCGGGACCCACGGACGAGTGTCAACCCGAGCCGGGCCCGCCTATGGAAAACAAACTCATCACACGTCATACAACCTCCACGACAATATCGAGGCAATCCGAGCCCTTAGCCGAAGTTATGAGCGTTCGTAGTTTCAACATCGTTAAAAATGGAACTCTTTTGAAAACCAAATTTTTATGCAACTTTAAAATCAATTTTTCCAACAACATCAAAACCAATATTTTCCCACATCAACATACGAGTACCAAAAGACAAACGCGAATCATAGACATGCTCGGATTGTGAGAATGGAATTTCCTCGAGGCTAGTATCGTAGCCTATATTGAACTAAGACATGCCAAAAGAAAGAAGAGTTAAGCTTTACATACCTCGCTTGCACACAACGGTAATCCAAATCAAACTTATATCTCGAACTCTCCAAGATCTACATAACATCAATAAATACCAACGTCAACCAAGCATTTAGAAGTTCATTTCCAACTAACACATAATCCTACGGAAATTTGGGCGCACTTCCTTTATAAATAGACCAACCCCGAGAATTCAACTCGGCCAAATTCAACAACACAACAACACCAACAATCATTCCAATAATATCCATAATCAATTCAAACATATTTGAACACTAAAGATTCTTCTCCACACATTCCAACAACATTCCAATTATGCTTACCACAACTACATACTTACAAACCAATATGTAATCAAACTAACGCATATTCAATTATCAATCCAAAACCATTCAAACAACATTCAAAAACTCTTTAAATAATTCATACAATATTTCCAACAACCCAACAAATACTCCAATCCACCCGAAATGGTCCCCAAACCCGAGAACCTCAACTCTAACACATTTCTCGGTTTCAAATCATGATTTACTCCAACAATCTATACTCCAACCATGCCATTTCCATAAACATAAAAATTACACTAAATGCACACAAACCTTCCAAATCAGCCCCTAACACTTACAATACCAATTTGAACCATTAAACTCTTATTTCCAACATAAAATCCACATAACAACAACAACCAAAACTTTAAGAAATTTGATTCATTTCTTGGCACACATGAAGGCCATATTCGGCCAACACCAACCCTACATACATAAGGATAATTTCATTCTTTTCTTCACATTATAACAATCAAACATGCCACATAAACTTAATTCACCACTTAGACACACAACACACATGCACACGGCCAACTACCATGTACACGGCTTCAACTTCAATTACAAAGTCTTCATGAATTTCATCCATAACAACATACAACAACACACATAAACCTTCCATAACTCATAAAACAAGATTAGAACTTACCTTTCTTCACAACCCTTCAATTTGTCCAAAGTTGGCCAAGGATGAAAACGAACAATCCAACGCTTCCAACAACGCTTCCACGCTAATAAGCACTCTTGAATTAGTAGGTTTGCTTGAAGAAATAAATTTTTGGAAGGCTAAATCTTGGACTTGATTTTTTTTTTCAAGTTGGCCGAATGGGAGGTTTTCTCTCTAAGGTTCTTGATTCTTCTAATGTCTTGAGAAGATGATAAAATGGTCCCTTAAGTCATGATCTTTTTAATTTCAACTAATAGCCAACCATGTGGCCATGGCCCACTCAAAGGTGGCCGGCCACATGGCCATATTTCATTCCTCATTTTTTTTCAATTATTGGCCAACTTCCACATAATTCCATCTTTGGTCCCAAAGTTTCTTTAATGTTTCCATACCAATAACGTCATACACACTTAGGTCGCATGACAAAATCGAAGGTCACACGTCTCGACTTCGTAACCCGGAATGGTCTTAACCCTAACTTTTCGTAGTTAACCCGAATCGTCCCGTCGTTCAAAATACGGGATGTAACATCCTTTCCTCTTTTAGAACATTCGTCCTCGAATGTTCAACTAGTCTTATAAGGTCGCATAAGGACCTCGGGGAAGATTCCCGTTATTACCATAACACATAGTCGTGCCTACCAATCATACTCTTTATCTCGACACGAACTCTTCTATTGCTCCTCGGCTTAGATTTCGTCTTTCAACTTTCCGTTCACACATCATGCGCAATCCTAGCTTCTCGTTGCCTCTTACATCCTCGAACTTGCAAGATTTCCAAAAACTTCCTGTGGGGTCACCCATCACCGAATTTGCTCTCACCCCTACGCTTTAACCTCGGAACTCCGATAAATACGATGCTTTACCCCCGGTATAATTGCGTACACCTCATCGCACGACTTTCGTTACATAATTTGGAGTAAATTGAAGCTCAAATTTCCAAACGCCCTCATAACACATTTACTATTTTTTCCTCTCCAACCCTCGACACTAACTTCTCATATACGACATTCCTACTTCCCGTTCCGGATATCCAAATTCCCTA
Organism: Lycium ferocissimum; assembly: GCF_029784015.1. NCBI lineage: Eukaryota > Viridiplantae > Streptophyta > Magnoliopsida > Solanales > Solanaceae > Lycium > Lycium ferocissimum. The sequence goes on along the minus strand of NW_026713904.1, from coordinate 22,050 downwards.
TGAGCAACGGACATACCTTAATCATCGTTATTTATAAATACCTAATTATCGGTTTTCGGATCCCTACTCGCCACTATCAAACAACATTCATACAACAAACACACATACATAAGAATATTACAAAAAGGGCTTATATACCTGCATCCGCATTCGGTGCCGCCTCTGGATCCCGCCTACCTGCCAAAGCGTATATGCGGTTTGAAGGACCGCTGGAACTGGGGACTCCGCCGCGACCTCTGCCACGGCCTCCTGGTGCCGGCACACCCTGACCCATAGGGCGCGTAGGCTGCCAAGAAGATGAACCGCAATTGATCCGGTGGTGTGCCGCACCGCCCAACCCAACCCGGCCGGCAATCCCTCATCCGATGGCCCCCGACGGCCACAATTAAAACAATTGCACCACCGGCCGGGAAACACTCTCTCCCGGGTGTGGCCTCCCACAGTGGGGGCATGGAGGTCTTAGGTGGTCTCATCTGACCGGGACCTCTTTTGCAATTTTCGAGGACTGTGTAAGGATACTGCGGTCCGCCCGGGACGGTCCTATGTCATCAAATCTCCTGATTAACGGACACGAGTATCCCGATGTGCGGCGGAAAATATCCACCGGACTGATACTGAGGCTGCCCGCCGCGGAAATCTCCTGAATAGCCCGCTGATCTGGCCCTCTTGGGCGGCCTCCTGTCACGATCTCTCTTCGGATCGCTGATGCCGGTCTTCCATTCCCTCGGGCGCGCGCGCAAAGGGCGATGTCCATATCGGTCCGCGCCGCCATCGTCATGCACTATCAATCAAGTAGCCGTCCAACCCTATCACATATCGATGCATGCGGTCGGCCCGCCCCGCCGCCCCGCAGCATACCGGGCCGTAGAATCAAATTCCAAGTTATATTCACGAACACTCCGACCCCTGCTGTCGTATCGCAAAAATCGATCAACTCTCGCCCTTCGCAACTCACATTTATGAAGATATATGGGGAGAAAGCGGCCGGTGAAATCATCCCACGACTACGGGGAAGCGCTCACCCGGATAGTCCCGTGGACTCATACCGGTCGGCAACATCAGACGTAGTTTATCATATCATCAAGGCTAACTCGATACTCGATCCTGCCCCGACCGGTCCCAATGCACGTCTCCCCCGAATGAGTCATGGGGTCCTCTTCAAGCTTAGACCCGAAAAGGAATCGTGGGGGCCAACTCGTCGAAGTCGCGAACCCTCGGCATCACGCCCGTCGTCATCATCATTGCCTCTCCGCCGCGTCCATAACCCGACTGCCACCAGCGTCGTCCAAAAACATAATAGCCTCCCCGGCGTCCTATCCTCCGTACCCGCCGGGGAGCGGGCGTTGGCTTTATAGGGACCTACTCGCCCTCCCTGGTGGTGGAGTGGCTGAACCCTCTGAATGTAAAACAATACCGGGCCTAGTCTGCGCACGAGCCCGTGTAACCCTCGGCGCCCGACTAGCCTCATCTGCCTTCGCCTTGCCCTTCTGGGCAGCCGTCGTCTTCTTCGGAGGCATCTCTGAAAATCATAACAACTGATCAGAAAAGAGTCATCCTAATAGCACAGTTCTATCGCACGATCTAAGATTCAAGGAAAAGTAACACCCTAAATGTCCTGTAGCCTCCTGTTTATAGATGTGGTGCACAACACACCGATAAACAAGACTCTACGAGACACGGCCTGTAGACATTCCGAGGACAAACCGCTCTGATACCACTTTTGTCACGACCCAACCCCGTAGGCCGTGACTAGTGCCCGAAGTTGGGCACTCAAACACGCTCATCGAACCCGAATCACACACAGCTGGCTTATGCCGATACAAATATCAAATGCTACTTCAAACACATCTCAAACTCAAACACATATATATACATATATCGAAAGCCGATAAGGCTATCCGATGGCTCAAATTGGCCCAAAACATATAATATACAAACACACCTGTACAGGGTAGGCACACAACCCACATATACATCTACAGGCCTCTAAACAAACCAACAGAATCATATGACGGGACAGGGCCCCGCCGTACCCCTGAACACACACACATATATGCAACGAACGAGTATATACCAAGATATAGAGCTCGGGATGAAAGGAGCACTCCAACACGGCGTTGATAGGTCTCCTAAACGGCGGGTCGCCAAACGGTCGTCCGTACTCGCTGGGCATGAAACGCAGCCCCCGAAGAAAGGGGGTCAGTACGAAATATGTACTGAGTATGCAAAGCAGGAAATACAGTAAATAAATCGGAGTCACACTCGAAAGTAAGTACATTTCCAAAATGCCAAATGTTTATTTTCAAAATAGAAAGCATGCAAAAGGGCACAGAAAATATGGTCGCCCGCCTGTCAATGGCGCCACAACACAGCATAACACCAGAAGGTTTCAAATCTCCGTACAACCCCAAACGCAACACATCATCACAACACATCATAAGCCATATCACAGCATAACTCCATAAACGGAACCCGGCCCTATGGCGAGGTCTCGGGAACCGTAACACAGCATAACACCAGAATATATCATAGTGCGCACGACAACAAAACCGGCCCGGGAACCGGCGAACGATATACCAACAACCGCACGAGCAGAGTCGTGAGTAACCATATGCATAAAATCATTATCATAGGTTCAAAAAGTAAGTAAAATGACCGTACTTGGGAATCGGGAAAATCGTCATACCAAACTCTCTCAAACGGCATCATAAAGGTACAAAGGAAGGTCGCGGGACCCACGGACGAGTGTCAACCCGAGCCGGGCCCGCCTATGGAAAACAAACTCATCACACGTCATACAACCTCCCACGACAATATCGAGGCAATCCGAGCCCTTAGCCGGAAGTTATGAGCGTTCGTAGTTTCAACATCGTTAAAAATGGAACTCTTTTGAAAACCAAGTTTTTATGCAACTTTAAAAATCCATTTTTCCAACAACATCAAAACCAATATTTTCCCACATCAACATACGAGTACCAAAAGACAAACGCGAATCATAGACATGCTCGGATTGTGAGAATGGAATTTCCTCGAGGCTAGTATCGTAGCCTATATTGAACTAAGACATGCCAAAAGAAAGAAGAGTTAAGCTTTACATACCTCGCTTGCACACAACGGTAATCCAAATCAAACTTATATCTCGAACTCTCCAAGATCTACATAACATCAATAAATACCAACGTCAACCAAGCATTTAGAAGTTCATTTCCAACTAACACATAATCCTACGGAAATTTGGGCAGCACTTCCTTTATAAATAGACCAACCCCGAGAATTCAACTCGGCCAAATTCAACAACACAACAACACCAACAATCATTCCAATAATATCCATAATCAATTCAAACATATTTGAACACTAAAGATTCTTCTCCACACATTCCAACAACATTCCAATTATGCTTACCACAACTACATACTTACAAACCAATATGTAATCAAACTAACGCATATTCAATTATCAATCCAAAACCATTCAAACAACATTCAAAAACTCTTTAAATAATTCATGCAATATTTCCAACAACCCAACAAATACTCCAATCCACCCGAAATGGTCCCCAAACCCGAGAACCTCAACTCTAACACATTTCTCGGTTTCAAATCATGATTTACTCCAACAATCTATACTCCAACCATGCCATTTCCATAAACATAAAAATTACACTAAATGCACCAAACCTTCCAAATCAGCCCCTAACACTTACAATACCAATTTGAACCATTAAACTCTTATTTCCAACATAAAATCCACATAACAACAACAACCAAAACTTTAAGAAATTTGATTCATTTCTTGGCACACATGAAGGCCATATTCGGCCAACACCAACCCTACACACATAAGGATAATTTCATTCTTTTCTTCACATTATAACAATCAAACATGCCACATAAACTTAATTCACCACTTAGACACACAACACACATGCACACGGCCAACTACCATGTACACGGCTTCAACTTCAATTACAAAGTCTTCATGAATTTCATCCATAACAACATACAACAACACACATAAACCTTCCATAACTCATAAAACAAGATTAGAACTTACCTTTCTTCACAACCCTTCAATTTGTCCAAAGTTGGCCAAGGATGAAAACGAACAATCCAACGCTTCCAACAACGCTTCCACGCTAATAAGCACTCTTGAATTAGTAGGTTTACTTGAAGAAATAAATTTTTGGAAGGCTAGCTCTTGGTCTTGATTTTTTTTTTCAAGTTGGCCGAATGGGAGGTTTTTGCTCCCTAAGGTTCTTGATTCTTCTAATGTCTTGATGAAGATGATAAAATGGTCCCTTTGTCATGATCTTATTGCAACTAATAGCCAACCATGTGGCCATGGCCCACTCAAAGGTGGCGGCCACATGGCCTATTTCATTCCCAATTTTTTTCAATAATAGCCAACTTCCCTTAATTCCATCTTTGGTCCCAAAGTTTCTTTAATGTTTCCATACCAATAACGTCATACACACTTAGGTCGCATGAAATAAATCGAAGGTCACACGTCTCGACTTCGTAACCCGGAATGGTCTTAACCCTAACTTTTCGCAGTAAACCCGAATCGTCCCGTCGTTCAAAATACGGGATGTAACAACTTTAGCTTTCCATTGCTTCTTATGACTAAAGTTGTGAAACTTTTAGAAACTTCCCGCAGGGGTCACCCATCCTAGAATTTCCCTCGCCCAAAGACGCTTAACTTCGGGACTACAACAAAATACGTCATCACTCATTAAGTAAATAATCGCCCATATTGGACCCTCATCACGCACTTTGAGTAAAATAAAGTCTTGACAAATTCCCTACGCCCTCGTAGCATAATTACCGTTTTGCCCCTCTCTCGCTTTTACCTATTCACGGTCACTTATGGATATTACCACTTTCCATCCTAGACTCCCGGGTCCGTAATAACAATAAACACACCTTAACTACCGTTGTTTATAAATATTAGGTTACTAACCCTCAGGTTTTCCATCTACCGCTATTACGCAACAATTATATCACACATACGCACATATAAGAACATAAATTCTAGTGAGGATTCATGTTGTAGCCGCATCAGAAATGGTCTTCCCGATCCTGAATACCCCGTCAAAGCAAATACGCGGTTCGAAACCGAACTAAATCCACCGCGGCCTCTACCACGGCTCGCCGGGGGGCGCGATATCCCGGCCTCGGCACACACCGTACGAAGAAGACGAACCAGCCGACCGACCCGCAGGCCGGACCGCACCACAACCATCCCACGGCAATCCCTCATAACATGGCCGCAACGGCCGCATGTAAAGCAAGCGCCCGTGACGCGACGGCGCACTCCCCCAAGTGGCGCCGGGCTTAGCACCGAGGCACCGGGGCGTACATGGCCTCGTTCCGCCGGGACCCCTACTCGCCCGTGACCAACGGCTCGGGAACTCGGACCAGCTCTCCCGAATACCCGTGCTATCAAACCTCCCCCGCCCCGGAACCGCGGGGTGCACTTCACAATGCATTCCATGAATACCCAATTCCAGTCATTCGCGCCGCCTCGAAACTCTCCGCTACGTACGGTACCGACTAGCCCTATCATGGCCGGCCCCCGCCGTAGTCTCACCGGCCGACGCCCCCATGCCGCTCCTCCATACCCCGGGCATATGCTCGTACTCAAATGTCCATGCCAGCCGAGCGAACATCGACATACATGTTATATCCCGTGTTTGGAACGTCGGGACGATTCGGGTTAACTAGGATAAGTTAGGGTCAGGACCATTCCCCCAAATGCGAAGTCGAGACGTGTGACCTTCGATTTTGTCGTAGGACCTAAGTGTGTATGATGTTATTGGTATGGAAACATCAAAGAAACTTTGGGACCAAAGATGGAATTATGAGAAGTGGTCAATTATTGAGAAAAATGAGAGAATGAAATAGGGCCATGTGGCCGGCCACCTTAGGAGTGGGCCATGGCCACATGGTTGGCTATAATATGAAATATAAGGATGACTTAAGGGACCATTTCATCATCTTAAGACTTAGAGAAAATTGAGAACCTTGAGAAGAACAAGCTTCACCATTCGGCCAACCCAAGGAATTTCAAGACCAAGATTAAGCCTTCACAAAATTATTTCTCTTAAGCAAATCTACTAATTCAAGGTGCTTGATAACGTGGAGTTGTTGTTTCAAGCGTTGGATTGTTCGTTTTCATCCTTGGCCAACTTTGGACAAATTGAGGAGTTGTGAAGAACGGTAAATTCTAACCTTATTTTATGAGTTATGGAAGGTTTATGTGTGTTGTTGTATGTTAATATGGATGGAATTCATGGAAATTTGGTGTTTGAAGTTGAGCCGTGTACTATGCTATTTAGCCGTGCATGTGTGTGTTGTGTGTAAAGGTGGTGCATGAGTTCTATGTAGTATGTTTGGTTGTTGTAGAGTGTTGAAGTGAATGAAAATCATGAAGTATGTATGTAGGTGTGTTGGCCGAATATGGCCCCTTATGTGTGTCAAGAAATGAATTAGTTTTCTTGGAATTTTGGTTGTTGTTGTTATGTGGATTCTATGTTGGAAATAAGAGTTTAATGATTCAAATTGGTATTGTAAGTGTTATGGGCTGATTTGGAAGGTTTGATGCATTTAGTGTAATTTTTATGTTTATGGAAATGACATGGTTAGAGTATGAATTGTTGGAGCAAATCATGATTTGAAACCGAGAAATGTGTTAGAGTTGAGGTTCTCGGGTTTGGGGGACCATTTCGGGTGGAATGGAGTATTTGTTGGGTTGTTGGAAATATTGCATGAATTATTTAAAGAGTTCTTGAATGTTGTTTGAATGGTTTTGGATTGATAATTGAATATGCGTTAGTTTGATTACATGTTGGTTTGTAAGTATGTAGTTGTAGTAAGCATAATTGGAATATTGTTGGAATGTGTGGAGAAGGATTATTAATGTTCGAATGTGTTTGAATTGATTATGGATATTGTTGGATTGATTGTTGGTGTTGTTGTGTTGTTGAATTTGGCGAGTTGAATTCTCGGGGTTGGTTTATTTTAAAGGGAAGTCTTTGCCCAAATTTCTACAGATTATGTGTTAGTTTGGAAATGAGCTTCTAAATGCTTGGTTGACGTTGGTATTTATTAATGTTATGTAGATCTTGGAGAATTCGAGATATAAGTTTGATTTGGATTAGCGTTGTGTGCGAGCGAGGTATGTAAAGCTTAACTCTTCTTTCTTTTGGCATGTCTTAGTTGTACATAGGCTACGACACGAGTCTCGAGGAAATTCTACTCTCACAATCCGAGCATGGCTATGATTCGCGTTTGTCTTTTGGTACTCGTATGTTGATGTGAGAAAATATTGGTTTTGATGTTCTTTGAAAAATTGATTTTTAAAGTTGCACAAAAACTTGGTTTTCAAAAGAATTTTATTCTTAAACGATGTTGAAACTACGAACGCTCATAACTTTCGACTAAGGGCTCGGATTGCCTCGATATCGTTGTGGGAGGTTGTATGACGTGTGATGAGTATGTTTTCCATAGGCGGGCCCGGCTCGGGTTGACACTCGTCCGTGGGTCCCGCGACCTTCCTTTGTACATTTCTGATGACGTTTGAAAGAGTTTGGTATGACGATTTTCCCGATTCCCAAGTATGGTCATTTTACTTAATTTTTGAACTTATGATAATGATTTTATGCATATGGTTACTCACGACTCTGCTCGTGCGTGTTGTTGGTACATCTTTCACCGGTTCCCGGGCCGGTTTGTTGTCGTGCGCACTATGATATATTCCGGTGTTATGCTGTGTTACGGTTCCCGAGACCTCGCCATAGGGCCGGGTTCCGTTTATGGAGTTATGCTGTGATATGGCTTATGATGTGTTGTGATGATGTGTTGCGTTCGGGGTTGTACGGAGATTTGAAACCTTCGGTGTTATGTTGTGTTATGGCGCCATCGACGGGCGGGCGACCATATTTTACGTGCCCTTTTGCATGCTTTCTATTTTAAAAATAAACATTTGGCATTTTTGAAATGTACTTACTTTCGGTACTTACATTTCGAGTGTGACTCGGTTATTTATCGTATTTTCGCTTTGCATACTCGCACATATTTCGTCCGACCCCTTTTCTTCGGGGGGCTGCATTTCATGCCCGCGAGTACGACGCCCGCTTTGGCGATCCGCCGGTTAGGGAGACCCTTTCGCTCGTGTTGGAGTGCTCCTTTCATCCCGGAGCCTATATCTTGGTATATACTCATTCGTTGCATATATGTGTGTGTGTCCGTGGGTGTCCCGTCATATGATTCTCGTTGGTTTGTTTAGAGGCCCTCGTAGATGTATATGTGGGTTATGTGCCTACTCGTATGTGTTCGTATGTTATATGTTTTGGGCGAACCTATTCATAAGGGAGACTACCTTCTCTCGGCTCGCATGTATATATTTTGGGCCGTTGTGCCACTGATAGCCTCGCGGCTTCTATTTATGTGTATGGTTGTGTTTGAGACGGCGTTTGATGTTCATATGTGCATAAGCCCGTGTGTGATTCGGGTTCGATAAATGCGTTTGGGTGCCCAACTCGTAGTCACGGCCTACGGGGTTGGGTCGTGACAATACGGCCTATCAATTAAATAATCATCCGGCCTCATAACATACCGATGTATGTCGTTAGGCTATATCCGCCACAATATGAGGAGCGTATCCGGCCAAGGAATCGAACCCGTACCGTTTTCTCCCGGACGCTCCTACCACCCCCCTATGTATAACCCTATATGCGTCCGGTCTCGGTGGAGAAAATGGACTATTAGAAAAGCCTCGGTGAACTCATCCCATAAGGGGCACCGCCCCCGGATAGCTCCCATGACTCATACCAATTGGGCAATATCGTGCGGCCGATACGACGCCAGCTCCTTACCGATTTCGGGGCCTCGAGGCCCTAATAAGTCGCCGCAAAATGTACGCCGCATCTCTCTAATAAACTCCCGAGGGTCCTCCTCGGGCTTTGGACCCGAAGAACTCGGCGGATTACGGTCAAGAAGTAACGAGCCCTCTCTCCCCACGTCTATCCGCCCGGTCATCCCCTACTCCGTATCTGCTCGCACTCGCCCGCTACCAACCTCGGTGCAATTGGACGGCGTCCCTCATAGCCCTATCCTCCGCCCCGGGCCGAGGAGCGGAGGCACACACTCGAATCTCGGGGGCGGGCGGTGGAGCCATCTCTCGTCCGCGATCTCCTTATGCCCCTCGACGGTGATGGGGTGGCGGAACTCGCCGACCGGGCACAATATCCGGCTCGAGCCGAGCATGGGCCCCGGTCACTACTGCCCCGACTAGTCTCTCCGGCGCAGACTTGCCCCTACCGGGCGGCTGTCTCCTTTCTCGGTGGCATCGGCAAAACATAATAGTTCGTTAGAGGAGTCATCCCGATAATACCGCTCTATCGTACGATCTAAGATCAGAAGGAAAGGTAACATCCTAAATGTCACGACCCAACCCCGTAGGCCATGACTAGTGCCCGAGCTGGACACTCGTATACACTTGTTATCTATAGTCATACACTACTAGCATGAACGAGCTGATATAAGTATAAGGGCAAAACATATGCAAGTCGAAGCTACCTATCTCCTGAAGAGTTATACCCTTTAACAGTTCATATTGCGCAAAAGCCGGCAAAGCTGTCATATATACATATATAGGGAACGTCCCAACAAAACACAAGCCGAGAAGGCTACCTTCATACACAGCTGCCATGGTAAACATATATAGCTACGCAAGCCGACAAGGCTGCCACTACAAATGGGTACGCCCCAAACACAAGTCATAACCATATAACAAAACAACAACCACACATAGACCCACACTTGTGACCACAGACCTCTAAGAGTGACAACGACATCATATGACGGGACAGGGCCCCGTCGTACCCTGAACGATAACATATGTACATATCAAAAGGTTATACCACGAAACTATGCTCCGGAATAAAGGAGCACTCTGAAATAGCTGGGTAGATATCCTAGGCTGGCGGATCTCCGAAGCGTGTGTCTGTACCTGCGGGCATGAAACGCAGCCCCCCGAAGAAAGGGGGTCAGTACGAAATATGTACTGAGTAGGTAAAGCATGAAACATAGTAAATAGAATCATATCTGAGACAAGGTGAACAAGATTCAATGCAACAAACAGAGTTTCATAAAACTTGCCTTTGAACATATTTCATCTGTATCGTTCTCATATCAATATCACTATAGTATTTCATAATCAAAGTTGCATAATCATTCTGTATATAACATATATAACGTGTCCCGGCCCTCTAGTGAGGAACTCGGTAATTATAATCATAACATCATAAACATAAGCATATACGTGTCCCGGCCCTTCAGTAAGGGACTCGGTAATAAGGAATGTATGCCCTCCTGGCCTCCATCTCCAAATCATCATATCATCATATCATCATCATCATCATATATATATATATATATACGTGTCCCGGCCCTCTAGTGAGGGACTCGGTGAATAGTATAATAGTTGTGCGCACGAGAACATACCCTGGCCCGGACTCGGTGAAGGATATAGCGGTAGCACGAGCGAGTCATAAGCAACCACATATATATATAAAACATTTTTGAGACTCAATGAATAGTAAACCAAATCAGTTCTCGGACATTAGCATGTTACATTTTATAAAAATCAAGCATACTTATGCAATTCCTTTTAAGAATAAGAACTCCTATACATCACATACTAGTCCATCATGTAATAAATAACGAGATCATAATTCCATTATATCAACATTTTCAACATTACGGACGAATAACAATCACATGTCATACTAGAAGTTAGAGAGTGGAGTCACCCCGAGGCTCGATTATATCTTACTTACGTCTAGGACATGCCAAAAAGAAGGAAGGAATAGGCTTTGCGTACCTTTAGCGTTTAGTCGTATAATAACTTGTACTTGCTGCCCAACAACACTTATCCTATATCAAGATATCAAGAGCTACGGTTAGTCTACAAAGGATTTTAATACGCACTCTAACGCTCACAATCCCTTTCAAACAGTTAGACGACGTTTCGTTCGCATTCAAACCAACTAGTGCTACAAGCTAACATTGCTAGTCATTCCTTTCCTATATCATTCCAAACTTGTTTAACATGACTTAGGGAACTTTGGACAGCTTGTATATCATACAATTCAGTCCCAAACTCACCGCCAAACAACACACACAACATTTCCATTCTCATTTAGCAATTTTCCACACAACGACAACAACACGTTTACAACATTACTTATTATTTGGAACTGTTTTAACATCATATTTATTCTTACAACAGCTCACAACCCATTTCAATTTCAACTTGAATCATTAAACTTCACTTTCACTATACACCCATAGCAACAATCAACATTCAAAACGCACAACTCTACTCTCTACATCAAAGTCGGTTTGGACTTGATTTGTTTCTTTAACACCTCATTTCACATATTCCATACATACAATACACCATAATGTCCATAACAACAACAATTAAAACTTGGCACAAAACAATCTACAATCCCCCCTAAAACAGTCCCCTTACACGGTTTCAACATTCTCCACAACTTCATAGTTTTCATCCATTTATCCATACAACAACACATTCAATCCACTTCCAATATATATACAAGAAGATTAAACATGACTCTATTAAAGCCTACAACACACGGCTCATGTAAATTTTAAGAGAACAGTCCAATATCAACATGCAACATTATAAACCAACTTTCACAATCTTTGTTCATTTACATATGTTGACACACATTCAATTCATCAACAAAACATGCAAAATGGAAACCAACCATGGCTTCACCAAGCTCACGGCTCACCCTTGAGTTCAACCACAACATCAATCCAACAACAACATGCATGAATTATACATTCAAATCATCATACAACACAAGAACAATGATCATTCTTACCTTGTAACTATGTCCTTCAATCTTGGCCTCCATCTTCACTTCTTGGATTTTAACACTTGTTCTCTATATCAATGGATGCTACACGTCCTTATACCTTCATGAGGAGTTGGATTACTTAGGAAAACTAAATTTTTTTGAAGAAATTTGGACCCTCACTCTCGGCTAGCTCTGTAGCCGAGAGTTTCCCTCTCTCTCTCTATGTTCTTAATCTTTGAGATGTTGAAATGAATTGTATAATGAGGTATGAATCAGAATTTTGCCTTATATATGAGTTGCAAGGGTTGGACAAGTGTCCCACTTAAATTTTTGGTCAAGAATCCTTGACCATTGCACTACTATGCACGGCCAAACATGGCTTAAAATAGTGGGCAGATTTTTGTTCCCAATCTCACTTAATAACCCACTTATGGTTAATTAATCCTTAATCTCCGATAATCTTTCCATACCAAATGAAATCTATAGGCAACTTGTGCATAGAAACAAAATCGGGAGGTGAAAACCCTTACCGGGAACCCTAAAACAGTTTTGTCTTTAACTTGTCGCACTTAGCTTTATAATGTCCCAATGTAAAGATACGGGACATAACATCCTTCCCCCCTTTAGGACATTCGTCCCCGAATGTTGAACTGATTCCGGACTTCCAATAATTCCTTAAGTATCCTCTTAGTTAATTATGTTCTTCACATGCCTCTCCTGCTTGTCAACTCGTTTTAATCCTTTATAATCGCACTCCGTGTCCTTACGTAGTCTGTTCTCATAATATCTTCCTTTTCCATTGCTTCCCGAGGTATTAATTATATGCCTTTGTCTTTAATTTCCGGTTATCCCGTAGTTGATTATCAACCGTATTTCGAGTCGTTCGTTTGAGTATTATCGTCTCCCCGATCTAAATGTTGCTCGCTTATACCGTCGTAGATTGATTCAAAGTTCGTACTCATGGTGCACCTAGTTACGATTCGACTCTTTCTTTTCGGTTGATACTCCCTTAAAATAACGTATCGTTCATTTCACTTCACTTCCCTATCCTTAATCAAAATCTCGTAACGCACAGACGTCTCCCATCGGTTTATTATACTCTAATATTCCTGGAGTGCTTTGTGCTTCGGTAACCGTAGACCTTTCACGGTCCTACGAGTGAAATGAAACTTCCCGAGGGAAACATTTTGAGCTCCGGTACCCTTTTTACTCTCGTTGTTATAGCCCGTACTCGAAATTTTCAACATCATGTGTCACTTTCGACTTCCCATTAAATTTCCTCGCACTATCACTTGCCTTTACTTCTTGATCTAAATCTTTGGGGTTGGCTATCACATAACCCTAGGGTGGTCCTTATACCATAATCTTATGTCACTTCGTAATCAGTAACCTGCTTGTTCCGATCGTTTCGGTTGAATCATTTCATAATTTCCTTTACTCTAGCTGGCCATGCCTTAGACACATCCCTTGTGTCGTTTCTCTATTTATTTTGTTTTTTTTTTTTCTCACTCTCCTCCATAGCTTCCTTACTCAATTTTGCTCATAGCCCTTCTATTACATATCTTATTGTACTTTTACGCAAGTGTATGTGGAGGCCTAATCCCCGAAAATACTTTAGTGCTGCCGCGTTAGTCTTTATACAGACCCTACATGCTCCTCTTATCCTTTGCAGTTGATGTCAAGGCTTAACTACGGCTTTTATTCTCAATTTCTCGATACTAGTTTCACCTCTGTAGTTTTTTTTTTCCAAACCTTATTGCACCTTTCTTTGATGTACTCAACTGTTGCGGTCGCATTGTTGTTACAAAGTCCATACCCTTCTTCTGATGTCATATCATCCCAGGTCCTTACCAATGATTCTCGGCACTACCTCAAAGACTATCTTGACTACTGTCCGTCTATTGCTAGCTCTTGGATTCAGCGTGAGATTTCACTTGAGTTTTTTTTTTTTTTTTTTTTTTTTTTTTTTGTATCCATAGGGGGTACATTATAACGCCAATTGTTTCCATCGGTACTTGCTTTATTTCCTCCCGCTTCCCCCTTTGGGGTCATAATTATATCATTATCTATCTATATTCCGCTCTATTCTTCCATCTCCAATTTTGAAATTCCTATGATTCTTTGTCCAATACATTTGGTATACTGTACCATAGCCATTTCTTTCTTTACATCAGTTATAACTTAGATCACCTGTGTATGAGACCTAACACAATCACGGGGGATGAGAACACTCGATATATAGCACAAAATCTCATTTGATGGTTGGTACTCGAGTAACGTAATTAAGATAGCAATTTGCCCAAAGCCACATTCCCTTCATCCCGATCAATACATGGGTAATGCTTATCGTCGTTTCCAATTCTCCATTCAGTAGCACTTATTTTCTAATGATAAGTATCTCAAGCTTTCTCATAACATTACCTTTATCCAGACGGATATCGTCTGTTTCTTCTAATAAATTTACGATACATCCGTTATTTCGCGAATCCACATCCTTGTCCTCTAAGGATTTCAGTGTTTCCAAGGTGAGTCACCTACACGTAATACTTCTTTATGCCTCACGCTCTTCCATCCTTGTCGTATACTCAGCGCTAGCCTCTAGCTTGCTAAAAGTCATATTAAATTCGCCTTAGTGACGGCCTTGTCTTGGCACCTTCTTGTCGTACTGCTTCTTAAGTTCACAGTTATATATTTCCTTCCTGCCCCATGCTCATACTCAATTGGTAGCATCTGTCTTGCATGCTTCCTTCAGTATTCTTTTCATTTCTTCAATCTGTGCCCATCTTATATTCTGTGCATGAAGAATTTCATGTTATCTCCGTATCGTTCAGCAAAACACTACTTCTACACAATCCCTTTTTCGTTTTCGAAGCATATCCTGTTTATTTTCTATTTGTCGTTACCATACCGTCATTTACGGCATTCACTCTTGTCTCGTCGCACATCTTCCTTGATTAGTCCTTCACCGGTCTGTCACCTGCATCACTCATTTCCAAGCTATGCATGTCATAACGTATCGGTATAATGTAATGCTACTTGCCTTCTTCTTACCTCCCTCTTTCTTTTAAGTCCTCTTCTTCCTGTACTCGGTCCCGCTTCCGTTACCATTTGACTTTGACTCTGAACTTCCCCTACGGAACTTGGTAAGTATTTCTTATTGGTTCTACATTTACCTTTCTGTTTCACAATAATCATATCGTATCCTTCCCCCTTGCTGGGCTTTATTCATTTTGTTTTTTTTTCTCGGGAAAATTTGGGCAGAGTTTCCTCTGTAATCCCTACTATCTCCAAACACACACGTGAAATACCAACACACACCATATATATATCCTATCGTAGAGCGTCGGGCTTCCTTTATTAATCGCAACGCCTCACAACCGTACTGTCACTCTTTCTTGTTTATTCTCCCCTACTATCTTTAATTGTAGGTTTCAAACATGCCCGTAGCATTCGTACTATGCCTAATCATATATGCCTTACAGTTCATGGTTTCTATAGCTTCTTCCGAGCACACTTTCACTGAGACTCATCTTGATATATACGTTATTCACGACCCAGCCCCGTGGGCCGTGACTGGCGCCCTATTTGGACACCCAAACGGATATTCATATCAAATCATTATAATTCATCATAACTCCGATATTATATTCATTAATTTAAACGGATATAAGATATCATACCAAGATCAGAAGGGCGGCGGAATATACATCGCCGAACACATATATACACATAAGCAGACATATGGGCCGCTATGGCCCCCAGACCAAACGGGACCGCATAAAGGTACAAATCACAACAAACAAACATACGTAGGACCCTCGACCCACATAGATGACTACGTGCCTCTCTGATGCTTCGAACGAAACATATGACGGGACGGGGCCCGTCGTACCCAAATAGTCCAAATGTGGGCATATACATAACGAAGCATATATACCAACAACCAGGCTCCGGATCAAAAGGAGCAATCCAAGACAACGGAATGTGTAGCCTACACCGGCGGGTCTCCGGACGTATATCGGTACTGCGGGCATGAAACGCGACCCCGAAGAAAGGGGTCGATGACGAAAGAGAGGTACCGAGTATGTAAGGCATAGAGTACATAAATCCAAACGGGGTGAAATATGAGTACAAAGAAGAAATACCAAATCAAGTATCAAACCTATGCGGAAACATATACAAATAATGCAAATCAAAATCGTGCATAACGCTCAGGAACGTGGCTACCACCCGACACTGGTGCCACAACACAACATACTCCAGAAGGTTTCAAATCTCCGTACAAACCCCAAATATATCATATCACGCACATATCATATCGCGACGTCTCGCGTCAGCAAAACAAATCATATCATTAGCCATATCACAGCATAACTCCATATACGGTAACCGGCCCTATGGCGAGGTCTCGGAAACCGAACCACAACATACTGCCGAATTTATCATAAGGCGCACGATTACAAAGCCGGCCCGGGTACCGGCGAACGAAATCATAGTCATCGGCACGAAGCGATGGTGCGAAATCGTAATGCATAACAAAATAAATTTCCCGAACTCAACACATAGTTTCATGTACATGTATCTATATTAACATTGGGATAACTCAAAATAAGTATCAAGTCAACCGGGATTCATACTTAAAAGTCGCGGGCTCTTAAGTTATCAATTTTTCGAAAAATACATCGTAGGTCGTTCTCGGAAAATCTAGTATCATACTTAGTGAAAAACGTTTAATTAATATCATAGGATGTTTCAAACTAACCTTAGAGTCATAGTAAATGTTTCCTTTTCATATCATACGAAAATAAGACAAATAAACCAATTAAGGGAATCTCTCGGGACTCGCGGGCCACCTCGGGTCAAGCCGAGGGCGGCGAACATAAATTACAAACATTAGGCTCCCTAAGGTCCTTCATAAGAGTTTTGGAGCGAATCGAATGCGTTCGCGAAGGTTACAAAGGTTTGCGCATTTCTTTAGCCAATTATAAGGTTTATAGTTCAATGGTGCTGAATGAATAGTACTCAAAACCAAACTCGGATTTCAAAGAGCAGAACTATTCCCGAGGTTCCGATCTTAACCTAGTATGACTAGGACATGCCAAAAGAAGGAAAGGTAGGCTTTACATACCTTACGTGCGTCCTACGCTCACTTAAACTCGATTCCCGTTTCGCCCAAAATCTACAAATGGTCAAGATTACCAAAAGTAAGTTATGGATTCTAAGTATTCCACTTAAGGTCATGTTGGTCTACCGAAATTTCGGCAGCACTTCCCCTATATATATGACATCCCCGAGAATCATCTCTGCTCAAAATATCAACAACAACAACCCAACAACATCAACAATCATCATAAACTACATTATGGCACAAATAGTCTTCTTTCTACATAGTTCAACAATTTCCATCCAAACTTTACATTATCAAACTAATATCAACATTTTCCATATTCATTAACTAATCCGATATTATTCAAACATATTCCAATAACGTTCCATACATTATTCATGAATTCATGTATTTCCACCAATTCCATATTCCATCCAACTCTTCCACAAACACAACAAAACTTCCAAATCACATTGTCTTTCCTACAAACTTAATAACAACAATCATAATTAACATTTAGAACTTTCATTCCACACTTTATGTAAAAATCACATAAATTCACATAATTTCTCATAACTACATACAAGCGATTCCAATGCCAATTCAAGTCATTAAACCTTTATTTGCATTACTAAGATCACAACAACACAAGTAATAAACTAATTGAACTTGAATTCATTTCTCTTCCATGTCAAGATGGCTCACGGCCAACATGCTCTTCACACACTCATACACGCCATGCACACACACACCACACTTTCATAATTCTCGTCTAATCCTAATCATTATAACATATAAACTCATTCCATAACTTCAAACATGAAATTCATACCTTTTCCTTCAAATTTCAACTTCCCGCAAACGTCGCTCTTTCGCTCAACTAATTATACCACGTTGAAGAGCGTCTTGAGCTTGTTAAGAATTCAAGAAGAACAAGATTTTTGAATCAAAGTAGAAGGCTAGGAAATTTTTTTTCCTCTTTTTCTCTATTCGGCCGAATGGCCTCTTCAAGTCTTGCTCTCAATTTTTTTTTTTTTGTGTTGTATGATTTTTCTTGAATGTTCCATACTTAGCAACATATATATATATATATATCCTTCATTAAGTTGTCACATGATACTCACATGACAACTTAATATGGGTTTGGGCCAATAGATATGGCCGGCCACCCCTATGGTTGGGCCTCAATTTATTTCTTGTATTAATTGAGCCCAATTCATTAAAGTCCTCGTGTTGTAGTTTCCGAAATTCCAAATTTTGCCCTTGGCCTTCTCCGATGTCTTGCACCAATAGTTTTTTTTTTCCATAAACAACATAAACATATTAACTAAAATCAAAATATTGACTCATAACATACAAGTCACAACTATTTCAAAATTTTCCGAATATGCGAAAACACGGGATATAACATCCTCCCCCCCTTTATAACATTCGTCCTCGAATGTTAGACTAGCTTTACGAGGTCTTTAAGCATAATGGGGGAGTTTCTTTTTATAGATAGCACACATATAATTCATGTATTCCTTAATGCAATAAATTTAAGAACTTAAATTACCTGTAGGCGCGAGGAACAAGTGAGGATATTTCTTTTTCATTTCATTCTCCGCCTCCCAGGTCACTTCTTCGCGGTTGTTATTCCGCCATAGAACTTTCACAGAAGGCACATCCTTAGGGCGCGCCTCCTTATCCGTCGATCCCGGATAGCTAAAGGTTGTTCTTCATAAGACAAATCCTCCGTCACCCGAATATCATCGACCGGAAATATTACGGAGGATCACCAACACATTTACGGAGCATGGATACATGAAATACCGGGTGTACTGCCTCCAGATCGGATGGTAGATCTAGCTCATAGGCGACCTGGCCTAGCCTTCGAATAATCTGGTACGGCCCGATATACCGCGGGCTAAGCTTTCCCTTTTTACCGAATCTCATCACGCCTTTCATAGGCGACACCTTCAGAAATACCCAGTCGCCAATTTCAAATTCTAACGGTCGGCGTCGTTTATCAGCATAAGATTTTTGTCGACTCTGGGCAGCCAATAGCCGCTCCCGGATAAGTTTCACCTTATCAACAGCTTGCTGAATTACATCCGGCCCAATTAATTTAGTTTCGCCCACGTCAAACCAACCAATTGGAGATCTGCACTTTCTGCCGTATAGAGCTTCATATGGTGCCATCTGAATGCTGGAATGATAACTATTATTATAAGCAAATTCAATAAGAGGTAAGTGGTCATCCCGGCCTACCTTTGAAATCAATAACGCAGCCCGCAACATATCTTCCAATGTCTGAATAGTGCGCTCGGCCTGTCCGTCGGACTGAGGATGAAATGCTGTACTAAGACTCACATGAGTCCCCAATCCTTCCTGGAACGACCACCAGAAGTTAGCCGTAAACTGGGCACCTCTGTCGGTTATAATAGATATGGAAACTCCGTGAAGCCTTACTATTTCTTTAATATACAGTCTGGCATAATCCTCAGCCGAATATGTAGTCCTGACTGGAAGAAAATGGGCTGATTTCGTCAACCTGTCAACAATAACCCAAATAGAGTCATACCTGCGTGGAGTGCGCGGTAAACCTATTGTCACACCCCGATCTCACTAGGGTGTGATGGGCACCCGACCCCGTAACCGGAGCCGAGCGAACCCACTGTCTCTTACCACGTACTTTTTTTTTTCCTACGTCCAGTATACATGATTAAAATTGCCAAAAACATTTTTATTTTCCCTTTTAAATCAAATAGAATATGTACCTGTACGAGACTTGTATCCTTGTTACTTATAAAACGATTAAAACATGTAACCGTACAAAGCTTGTATCATAAGACAGACTGACTCCCGAAACCCATGACTGTGTCTGCAAAGTCTCTAACTTCAAACAAGACATCATGGCATAGCACGCTGACTCGGCGACACTCCAGAACAAATGGAGTCCGCCCACTTCGCCGGAACATCTTCTATCCCGGCTTCTATCCGTCCGGTGTACCGCGCGGCATGAAACGCAGCCCCCGAAAGAGTGGTCGGACGAGCATTGTACCGAGTATGTAAGGCATGAATAATATCACGAGATTATAATAGAGAACATAAAACACAACATAGGAGGTGGTATGACCCGCATCTCTGTCTCGTCTACCATGACAAATATCATACAAGTTGGCTTTACCTTTGGAGTACTATGTAGATACCGCAAGTAATCTGCCCGTACAGTGCGGTGTGTAATCGCTCGACCATATAGGTGCGGTGGACCGCCCGACCATATAGGTGCGGTGGACTACCGCCCGACCATACAGTACGGTGTAACGCTTTCCGAGCAGACCATGGAATAGAGGGGTAGTCCGTCATCCGAGTGCCCTTGGGGCGGGATGCCATGCATGCGTTAGCCTTTAAAAAAAATCACGTAAATATCCGAAAGTAAACCGCCCGACCACGTAGGATCGGTGTATAGTCGCCCGTCCATATAGGAGCGGTGTAGTGAGCCCGCGTCCGGGCCTCCCGCGTCCGGGTGTAACCGCCCACCGGCCGCGTGTGGCTGCCCGGCCGCCCATTGGACGGCGCGGTGTGAAACTGACCGGCCATGTAGGCACGGTGTAAAAAAAAAAAAAAAAAAAAATACTTTGTAAAGCATGCATGAGAGCCCAATCAAAGGCTATAACTTTATCGGAGTGACGTAAGGTCGGGAACCTCCGATTACATTATGGAATAACCATGGGCGCCTTGCCTCACCTTGGAGGAACTAGTAATAAGGCGAGACTATCAATGGGAAGTAACATCATGAGAAAACATAGAACAGGATCATGGGGTGTCGTTTCTTATACTTGGAACCTTTGAAATAATCATTATCCATAAATAGGACTAAGAAAATCAAGAAATAGCTTCACTTTTTCATGTTATCATAGTCATAATAGGAACACATTCTCGCCATATTCATCATAGACATTTCCTCATATCGGGTATCATCATTATCGTCATAAAATCGTAGTCATCGTCTTAGTCATAAAAACTATTAAAAACGTACAACTTAGATTTTGAAGAAAATGAATACTTTTGAAAACATTTATAAACTTTTAAAAAGAAAAATCATATTTTGAAATCATAATTTCTAGCTTTGAAATTAAGGACGTCATGGGAGCATTTATAATATTTCATTATGATTCATGCCATAGGAAGAAAAGGGCTTAGCCTTAACATACCTGCGCCGCGCCTTACTAGCTACGCTTATACGTCCAACTGGTTAGTCTTTCCACTTGTTCTTCAACTTTCCACTTGGCTTAAGGTTTATGAATTCCATACTACATGAGTGATTTTCTTGTTCCAACGAATCTTCCACGTTTAAGAGGACGTTTCAATTACTAGAAATGCAAGAGGAAAATAATTTTTGAACTATAATTTTCCATATTCAAGTTACGGCCACCATGGCCGAACTCTTCACCCTCTTTTTTTTTTTTTTTTCTCTTTGCTCTCTCTTTCTTCCACTCTCTTAATCTTAAAAGATGACCACACACACACATATATATATAGCTATATAGGCATGTGAGGGGCACATGCCCCTCCCTTCATTCTTTAATTTTCTCTAGAATTTTCTTTTCTTTTCTTGACTTTTCTTTTATTTTCTTCAAATTTCCAAAAGATGACTAATCCCCCCTTTCTTTTTTATTATTTTCGGCCAACTTGGCCCTTTCTCAAGACATTTCTTAAGCACTCGTGAAATGACCATTTTGCCCCTAGCCTTTTCACATTATTCCCATAATGCCACTTTGTGAATTTCTCCTTTTCCGCCTTCAACCTTTCCCAATATTCCATATCGACAATATTCTTAAATAATATTAATAACCCACTTGCGCATTAAAATAGTTTTGGGCAACGATCTTACTTTCCCCTTCCGACCCAATGTCCGAACGCCGAAATACGGTATCCCTTGACGAAACCTATTGATCTCTCCCCCCGGGAATTTGCATCTCTGTAACCCGGCTTTTTGTGTAATCTTTACCTTTTGGGAAAAATTTGGGCACGACAAAACCGCAATTTTTTTTTCTTTGTCCCC
>NW_026713903.1:0-24405 GCF_029784015.1 Lycium ferocissimum | reverse complement strand
GACCCGTTTGAATTTTTGTAGGTAGGAAAAAGGGAAAAAGTTTTCAGGCTTTGAATTGTTTAACATAAATAGAGTCTTTAGTCTAGCAATGTGGTAAGCTTGTGGAAGAGAAAAAGGATGTGAATCCTTACGCATCCCCCAACTTTGGTTTCAATCCATTAAGAAAGATACTAATAGCATGATTAGTGTCAAATTCAATCTAGTCATGGATCTATCAAAAATCTCCTGAAATGCAACCACACTTCCTATCTGTCTAAATTTCAACAAATCAGTCATTGGATCATCATATACAGCCCCGAACCTATCAGCTAATGCCATCAAATACTCATCCCAAGTAGGGAAGGGCAAGTGAGATCTACTTCTCATATAAGCCTAGTGCCATTGCAATGCCAAGTCATCAAAGTGGATTGCAGCCATAGTCACTTTTTGATGTGGTAACACTTCATCAAAGGAAAAAAATTGTTCCACCTTATACCACCAGTCTTGGAAACCTTGATTAAATCTACGAAACACCAATCTAGATAATTTGGTCAATGTTTGGTTATATCTTCAATGGAGGAAGAGGAAGGTTTTGAGGGTAAGAGTGACCATGGTTGTTAGGTTGGATGTAGTGGAGTGTTGTTGAATAGGAGTTGAATAATGCATATTTTATTGGGTATGGAATGAATTCATGGATGTTGAATGAGGAATGAATGTTGGGTTTGGGTTGTGAAAAGGGGTTGTATAAGGTGGAATTTGGAGGAAAATAGGGGTTCTGCATAGGTGTGGAAATTACAGATACGGGAATTCTAAGTGAATGATGGGTTGTAACATTAGGTGATTGAAAGGAAATCGAAAGAATTGGGTATGGTGCTTGAGTGTATCGAACATTTGTGGGGCTCACACTTACTCTAGAGGGTTGGGAGTCTACTATTCCTCTTGAATTAGCAAGAAAATTAGTGGAGATAGGTCGAAATTGGGAATTTCCAGCTATACTTGACAAATTGCTGGGACCTTTCGTCGGCGAATATAGTTCCGCTGATGCTGAAAGTTGGGTAACTAGTTGTTTATCCTTTTCCTTTGTTCGATCGTTATGCATCACCTCCTTCATTTCACAAAAGAGTGTTCGTGGACCCGATCCAATTGATCCTGCCGATGCACCATTTTCTCCAATCGGTCAAAACTTCTTAACGCCTCGAAAATGGTGTTTCTTCCACGGAAAGCAGAAATTGCTCGATACCACCGTTAAGACTTGGGACGAATTAAATCAATCAACTAAGAACAAAGAAGGAAAATCCAGAAAGAAGAAATAACATGTTATTCAGCCTAATGTTTTCACCCCTATTACAATGATGACTATCTGGACAAGGGCAATGCTCAGCTCGTGAACAGCTGAGCCTGATAACTAACTCGTGGGCCCCATCTGGTAGTTGAAATGTACTATTTCCTAAATTGCAATTTAGGGCTTAAGGACAAAAAGGAACACAATAGAAGTCTTGTCTAATTATTAATAAACAAAAGTATCCTAACACTTATTATTCATATGAAACATCTTGCTAATTCGCAACACTGTTTCTCTCCTATTCTCAAAGGGGTTGAGAGTGAGTGTACTTACACTGTAATTGCGGGTTACTTAATTTCTTTTTTTTTTCTTTTTTTTTTAATATTTTTTTCTATTATTTTAATTTCTTTTTTTATTTTTATTATATATTATTTATCTTTCATTCTCTTTCTTCTCATTTCCCAACCTTTACTTCTTGTGATTTCATGTAATTGTTCATACTTGTTTTTTGTTTTTTGTTTTTTTTCTTATTTTCTTCATTTAGCGTAACTACGTTATTACTCTAGTTTTTGAAACTACACTTCCTAATATTAAAGAACGACTCATTAACAAACTTGACATATAACGAGTGATGTTATTAAAGTAGAATTTTGTCGTTAAAGGAGGTTATAGATTTATATATGTTTTCACTTTCTTTTGAATTATATTTACTTAAGTTATGTTGGAAAGTATTTTATGTTATGTTGGATTTTGACATAAAAGATCATGTTAAACCTTTTTTTTTGGATTTTATTTAGGTTATATTTTTTATTTCAATTTATTTGCTTTAGTACTATTTACGTGTTGTTTTACATCGCATGTTGTTCATTTTCCACGTATAATTGATAGATTATATTTTTGTCAAACTTTTGAATAATATTATGACATTATATGTATAAATATTAATCTTTTGTCAAACATCCACCCCATGATGTTCTTACAAAATGTGTGCTTTTAATATTTATAATTAATTAAATTAAATAATTATTAATTTGAAAAATATAGACAATTATTCTTATTATTATTTACAAATATATATTTTCAAGAAACAATATGTATCTTAAATACCTAATTTAATATATCATTTATAAAGGTATATTTTTCAAGTATTAATTTTTATTTTTAAACTAATCTAACGGTTGTATTTACCCATGTGCAATCCAACAAAGAGGATGCTTGTAATTACACTATAATTGTAATTACGTTATGACAAACAAACATGTCTCCAAAATTACTATACCGTGTAATTACTACCGTAGTAATTACTCCAATTACCGAGGTGGCTTTCCAACGGCCCTTATACACGGGATAAATTCTCTTCCAACAAGAACTTCCTTACATGCGTGTTATTGTTGAAACTAAAAAGAAAGCATGATTTCTTGTGAGATTAAAGCATTGAAAGAATAAAACTATTTAAAAAATTAGATGGAATAATACCACCTACTGAGTTGTTTGAGGACTTCAATAAGACATTGTTTCTACTTTTATAGAGATAGCTAAATAAGATCAACAATCATTATTTTCAGGAACTTAACACATTTTTTTTTAACTTTTATTCTATAATTCTATCACACGCTAACCTTGGGGGGTGTGGCCGGCACCCGGCATCGGAAGGAGCCAAGCGAACCTACTGTGATATCTGAACTCTGTAACATAAATCAAAGGCCGATAAGGCCACTGAATAACAATTGTAAGAAGTATATCATGACAACCTGCAAGCAAAAAAGGCCCAACAACACATATATGCATAACTAGGGCTGACAAGGCCACAACCAAGAAAGAAAACTAGTCAGAAGGCCGACAAGGCCAAACACAACACATGTACACTGATTGATAGTCTGTAAGCCTTTAAAAGCACTAATATGCATCAATTGGTTGGGACAGTGGCCCCGACGTACCCATAGCCATACTCATATATATATATATATATATATATATATAGACATGCATCTATTTGATGACTCGACCAAAGAACTTCGGAGACCGGAGTGCGAACATTCTTGCCGAATCTCTGGTATCCTATCGAGAAAGGTACACCAATCCGTCTACCGTACCTCGTGGGCATGATCGCGAGCACAAAAATGCGTCGGTACTTAAAATATGCGTACGAAAGATGTAAGGCGGTATGTAAACGTAACATAAGCATAAGAGATAGATAACATGGGAAGAGATGTAGACAACAAATTCCGAACGAGGCATCGAGGCGACCATAACCATGGCAGGAATATAAGCGTATGCTCGTAAAAATCATTCCTTACGGTGGAGTCTTATATCATATCATATCATATAATAATATATCCTCCGTGGATGAGCTTATCATCATATCATCATCTCGCCTAACCGATCGCTGGAAATACACGGAGCTATACCCTACCCGGCCGCCTACAACACGGCTCGGTAAAGAAATAAATACATTTAGATTTATCAGCCCTACACGCCTACCCGCCGCCCTACAACATGGCTTGGTAAAGAAAGAAACGGTGTCTAGCGCACATATAAGTGCCTACCCGGCCGACTATAACGGGTTCGCAATGAAAAATAAACACACACACACACATATATATATAAGTGTAATGCAAGACCGACCTCGAAGGGATATCATATGAAGAGTCGGTGACCTATCGTCGTACCCCTCCGACTATCGTTATTATCGCTACGGTTTACCTTTAAATTCGAGAGACAACAACTGACATGGAGAACATGTAAGATACTTGGTATGAGTTACATGAAGCGAGTTCAACTCGTCGGATGGTATATGATCAATCCCGCTTAGTGGAAACATTCCAATTCGGTGGCCCAAAGAGATACGGGAAGCATTTAAAAAGGCGTTTGATGCAATCATATATGAAATAAAGATTAGTCCAAAGACAAGGAAGCGTGTTCATCTCATGTTTAGTGGAAACTTGTATCAATGGAATGTCCGTCATCTTTAAGTGATGGACAAGAAAGATAAGGGTCCGGGAATACACTTTAATACAAGCTATTTCAGAGAAGAGGTAAACTTAACCATTTCAGGATACGGCCGACTCAAGTTTTATGAAAACGTTTCAATCAATAACCAAAGAAACATGGAAATATGGACAGTACTTTAATATATGTCATGTATGAAGCAGAGGGCTGCTCAAGTATTAGAATATGATTGACTTATGTTTTCACGAAATGAATGTATCAATGAAACGTTCATCAAGTTCTAGTCATGCCACAAAAGAAAAGAGAAAGCCCTACATACCTCGTCGATGGAGTTTTATATGTTTCCCGAGTCCTCGAACGCCTTATGAACGATTTCGTACATAATACAGACTATTCAAGATCAAAACCAAGGTCATAGCTTATAGAAATCTTCATTTAGACATTTAATCGAGCAACTCATGGGCGTGAATTTATAGGCCCTTTTGTAGCGTAATTTTCCTATAAAACGCTACAAAATTCTACTTTTCTATTTCTCCTCTTCAATATGACCATCCATATCACCACCACTCCAAACAACACAACAAAACCATATAAAACAGCCCAACAAATAAGCTAAGTTCATGAAAGTTTCATAAGAATATAGAAGAGCTTGTTCTATGGGGTTTTTCACCAATTTCTATGATCAATTACTTGTAGAAGTTCAAAGAGATCAAAAGGAAGTTAAAATATACCTTATATCATGAAAATCACTTCAAACCCTAAGTTACTTCAAAGCAAGATTTTCCTCCGAAAGGTGAAATAGTGAAGAAATCACAATTTCGAAGTTGCCATGTTGTTCCTCATGTTAAAGTTGATAGATTTGCTCTTGGTTTGGATTGAGATTGATGGAGGATTAATTGGAGAAGGTTTGAGGGATTTCCAGGTCGTGGATGGTGAAAAAAATGAAAAAAAAATTCGTGCAAGGGGTCTTTTATATGACCTAAAGTGAGCAGCCACCGACCTTGCTCGTCGTTCCCCGACAGCTTGCGTCCTTGGAAAAAAATGTGAATATCTTTCTACTCCAATGTCGTATCGATGAATGGTAAAATGCGTTGGAAACTAGACTCGTAAACCTTCGATTTGATGGGTGGAATACTCCGTAACCCAAGTAGATTGAGAAAAAAGCGCTTTGACATCTCGACCCAAATTTTAGTGAAATTTACGAACGTAACTTGTGATGACCTTTGTCAACTTTCGTATCACAACTCGTTTGACTTCAAAACTTAACATACAACTATCATACGATTCAAATACTTCATATCATTACTTTTATAGCATGTGAAGCACTCCTAATCTTACCAAAAAGTACAAGTTATTGTATTCCCAACTTGCCAACTTTTGAGGAAACTCATCCTTCTTTGATTCATTCACCCTCCAAACCTTCCGCCACTTACTAATCTTATTTATGGACCCTTATAACCATTTATATTAATATGCTCAATCCCTTTTAACCTCAAGATAAATTTTTTTTGAACTTGCGTCGACTAACTCATAATGCGAGTTTAACATACGAAAATCAGGGGTGTAACATCCTTCCCCCCTTAAGAACATTCGTCCTCGAATGTTGAGGGATATTCAAACTCTCGAGATTTCCAATAAATTTGGCTGAGTTTCCTCTGTAAATAGGACTATCTAAAGCCTGTCAAACAGCCCAAACAAATGTCCAAAGCCACACAACAAAGATAACAATATCAATTTGGCCCCTCGCGACCGTCTATTTGTACAAAAATCATAATAGGTTAGTGTAACGACCCGTTTGGTCGTTTAGCACTTTAAAACTACGAAAAGGGTATGGGACTATATTGTATTTATTTATATGATTTGAATACATGTTATAGTTTATATGAGATGATGAATAAGAGCGAAGTAATCTGACTAACGATATATTTCATCTCGTGAAAGGGCCATTGATGTCTTAGGAATGATATGTAAAAGGAAAAATAAATAAAGAAGGCCACTTTCATTATGATGCCAGGAATGAGTGGCATCTGAAATGTAAAAATAAAATATAATAATAATAATAATAATAATAATAATAAAAGTAGGCCAGCCCACCATTCCTTGTTTTATGCATTCCTTCTTTTATGCATCCTTGTTTTGTGCATTTAGTCATCATAACCTTGTGTTGTGCACGTTATATTCCAAAGGAGGAGGAAAAAAAGAGAGAAGGAAAAATCTTGTTCGTGCAAGATATATTACGAAAGAAAGAGGAAAAAAAAAAAATAGAAGGAAAAATCTTGTTCTCATGCAAGATATATTACGAAAGAAAGAGGAAAAAAAATAAAAGGAAAAAAATTATTCAACCGATTTCTAACCTAGAGGGGAGAAAAAAGGACGAACGAAGGGCTTTGTCAATTAATGTTGAAGGAGCAAAGGAAGCTTTATTTTATTTCCACCAAATACAAAGGCAATCAAAGTATGATACAATTAGTTTTATACACTCTACAAGAGAATATGTTGCGAGAAGTTTAGTTTAGTATGGTAGTTATGGCAATCTATGACTCACATTTTTCTTGCTTTTTCTTGAATACACCGTAGCAATTTCCAAACCTTTCTACAAGCTTTGAAAAGCGGCCCATGATTTAGTCATTATAAAAATTGGTTCTTTATTTAGCTTGATAAGGATATGCTAGAAGACAATAGCTATTATAGAGCCCAAGTGAAGCATACATGAACTTAGAGAAAATCATCACATCCGTAATGATGGTCACGCTTCCTTCCGGCCATTAAATGCTTCATGGTTTATTTAGAAATGTTTGTACACTAAGAATTGATAAGGATTTAATAAATTAATAATCAAGGTAGTTGTTAGGAATATGAAAATGAAGTTAAAATATAATTAAAGGTCCATTTCTTTTACTTGGGTTTAGTTCATATTATATATATTTCAATTGTTTAATATCGTGTGAAATATAATTGAGTATTTTGTAGTGAATAATATGAATACCCTTCGGAATCATGGTATTTGAATTACGAAAAGTCGTATTTTGTCCGAAGTTAAAGATATTGGAGTAATTAAAGGTTTTGAGTCCTAATCCTAAGAAAGGAGAATTAATGATTGAATAGTATATTTATGGATGAAATTGACCAATTTTAATAATATATAATCTTAGATAATGGGCGAAATTATTTTTCAAATAAAATTCCAATCTTGCCCTTGTGGGCCCAAGGCCACTTTTAGGGTGCGTTTTTGGGCTCCGAATATAAATTTGCGGATGGGTGTCCTTAGATTCGTATTCTAACGTAGATCGCATATTTTATAGATTTTGATCGTTCGGAGGCTCTACGCAAAGGGAAGACATTAGTTTGATTGTTCGTGGCACTCGCTCGGCATTGAGTAGGTTACGGTCTACTTTAGTTAGACTCGATTAGAGAATCGTATGTAGTTGTAGAAAGTGACGGGGACGGATATAGGCCTTCGGGCATGAAGTAGAGGTGAATTCAGTTAGTTTGGCTTTGTTAGTTGTTATGTGGGCTTATCGCCATATGTGTTATTTTCTCGCGAATATCACCGTTCGTATCTCTGTCACATACTAGCTCACTCACCATGTGTAAAGGAATGGTAACATTAATATGACTTGTATTGGTTGACTATATATTGGTGATATTGTTGAGACTGATATCACGCATGACATGTCTTTTATATTGTTGTGATGATTGGTGAGGTGAGTGATCGAGAGACTCGAGGTCTTTGCCGGAGATTGAGAGTGAGAGAGACTCCGAGGTTTTTGCCGGAGATTGAGAGTGACGAGAGAGACTCAGGGTCTTTGCCGAGATCGAGGAGCGATTAATAGCCTCCGAGGTTTTCACGGAGAGCACGAGTGGTACATGGACTTCGGCGGTCCCCCGTGGGTCATGACTATGAGGCATTGCCATAGCATGTGTGTACGAGAGTGGAGTGTGAGAGGTGACTATTGTATTAAATTGCGTTCATCCACTTATATATTTGATCGATCATTTGGTGAATTATATACTGCCTTGGTTGATTTCATGATTCCTTTACACCTTACTTGTATGGCACCTACACTATCCCTTCGAGTAGGCGAACCACATTACTAATAACAAGTTAAATAAGCGGAAAATTTATTTAAGAATAAGTTATCAAGTTTTAAATACTTATCATAACAAGAAATGTCACGACAATCCCAAAAATCTGGTCAAAGGGTACAAGAGCGCTAACATAGGACAGAATAAGTCCGAAAATACCCGAAGGCTACATATTGTCCGTCGAATACAAAAACAAAATAGATAGAGGAGGTTCTTCAGGGGCCACGGATGACAGGTAGCTCACCCTGAATAACTAAAAGATGTCACCCTCACGTATCAGCCACGGGGTTTAGAACTGGAGCCTGGATCGTACTCTGCACTCAACAAAAGTGCAAAGAAGAGTAGTATCAGTACAACACTTGTACCGGTAGGCATCATAGGCCGACAATGATTAGATAACGCATGAAGAAGTCAAAACCAACAAGTAGCACATAGAGCAAACAGTATGGTCACATATCAATACAAGTAAGGTGTAAAGGAATCATGAAATCAACCAAGACAGATATAATTCACCAAATGATCACCAAATATATATAGTGGATGAATGCAATGCAATGCAATGCAATAGTCACCTCTCACACTCCACTCCCGTACACACATGCTATGGCAATGCCTCATAGTCATGACCCATGGGGGACCCGCGAAGTCCATGTACCACTCGCTCCGAATATAACCTCGGATCACGAGCACACTCTCACGATCCCGGCAAAGACCTCGGGCATCGGACACTCCATTGTTCCCGGCAAGAAACCTCGGGCAACAAACACTCACAATCTCCGGCGAAAAACCTCGAGTCTCTCTCGTCACTCTCAATCTCCGCAAAACCTCGAGTCTCTCTCGTCACCTCAATCTCCCAAAGACCTCGGAGTCTCTCGATCACTCACCTCACCAATCATCACAACAATAATATAAAAGACATGTCATGCATGATATCAGTCTCAACAATATCATCAATATATAGTCAACCAATACAAGTCATATTAATGTTACCATTCCTTTACACACGGTGAGTGAGCTAGTATGTGACAGAGATACGAACAGTGATAATCACGAAAATAACACATATGGCGACAAGCCCACATAGCAACTAACAAAGCCAAACTATCCGGAAATCACCTCTACTTCATGCCCGAAGGCCTATATGCTGTCCCCGTCACTTTCTACAACTACATACGATTCTCTAATCAGAGTCTAACTAAAGTAGACCGTAACCTACCTCAATGCCGAGCGGATGCCACGAACAATCAAGCTAATGTCTTCCCTTTGCGTAGAGCCTCTGAACGATCAAAATCTATAAAATATGCGATCTACGTTAGAATACGACTCTAAGGACACCCATACTGCTATATTTATATTCTAAACAGCCCACATTCATGACATGCAATAATGATTCACATACGGCTACGACATTCTCAAGTTACTTCTAATAGTTTGTAGCTTTAACGTTTGTATGTCACAACTTATAACATTCCATCCAACATACAATATGGTGTATACTCTTAACTTATAATTATTCTTTCCAACTTAATGAAAGCATAAGTCCAAAACAGTCCACTACCACAACATGTCCAAAACAGTCCCTAACCGACAACATAACGATGTTCGGAATTCTTGCAAATGTTTACGAACATACTAAGCCAACCACATGTGATTTTTATACATCATTTCATGTCTTCTTTTCATATAATTTCAGTAAGTTACGACCAGCTATCCACACGATAAGTACAACATCAATTCATACGCAACTACGCTATATCGTCATTTTTATAATCCTTATAACAACTCACAAATGACTTTAGTTTCAACTCCAACCATTAAACACCTTCATTTCCATCATAAATTTCATGATAATGACAATCAAAATATCAAGTAAAAACAGTTCACTAACTTCTTCCCAAAACAGTCCACACACGGCTACACCATGCTTCAACATCACTCACATAAAATCATAGATTCAACCATTTTCATACTAACATAACTTCACCTTTAACCTTCTAATTCTTTTCATTCTTTTTACCATGAGATCTATGATAGTAACAACTATATTTATTAAAGAAAATCAGTCCATTAAATTCACCAAAAACAGTCCCTACGACTAACTAACATTCCAACACCAACTTTCATGATTTGATGCATGCGATTCATGTTCGTCAAGTTACAATCATACTTCAACATCAACCCATATAACTCCATAACTATTACCATGTTCCAACATCAACACACCTTATTTCATGCATACAACTTATATTCACACATCTACATCACCCTTAATACATGAAAAGAAAGTTAGATCTTACCTTGACCACTTGAATTCTTTACTTGGCTAGAGTTGGTGACTTGAGATGAAAATGGTTCTTGTTGCTCCAAAGACTATCTTCACGTTTTAGGGACCTTCTAAAGGGTTGAAACACCTTGGAAAATAATTTTTTTGATCAACACACAAAAGCTCCAAATTCAGCCCTTTGGCCGTGAGCTTGCCCCCTCTCTCCCTCTCTAGGTTTTCTTTCTTTGTTGTGAAGTTGAAAATAAATGTAATGGCTGATTCCTTAGTCATTATTTTGTTAAATTATGATGCCTACAAGTTGGATACAACACATGCTCCACTCATGACATTGAGCACTCAATTAACTTTACACAAAATTTCAATATTTTGCCTCACCACTTTCGGCCATAAGCCTCATTTGGCCGACCCCTTGTTCCTCTTTTCTTCTTTCTTTTCAATTGTTTACAAGACAATCTTATGTGTGTTGAATGATTCATGCACCACCCTTTGTCTATTGTAATCATGCCAAGATGGATGAGCAATATTAAATGTGAAATGATCCCTCCACCATGTTATGTCCTCCTAAAACAATGTATACTTTCATAAAGTAGTGGATGCTCAAATATTCAATTGTATGCTTCAACTTTTTCTCCTCAAAATTTTCAGCCCTATGGCCGAATGTAACATGTAAGTTTCTTCCAATTTTAATTGTCCACAATATGTTGAAAATGTAGTGGATGAATCAACATTTAATTTCACACTTGTATGTCTTCCATTTGCCTTATTTTAGATGACTTGAGTCATCCTTTTTGCCTTGGATGTTGAGGCTCTTGTTGGCTTATTATTGTCACCAATTTTTACTTAACACCACACTTAAGTAATTCCTAATCTCCAATAACATTTTTATACTAAGTAAATCCGAGGTTTCTATCTCACGTTGATTCTTTCGCGAATCACTCGACGTATAAAATACGGGGTCTAAAATTCTTGTCAATTAAATAACCGAATCACCGGTTATCGCAAGCTATAGATACCAAAATTAGACCACAAAAAGGGTGTTTTAGAGATATTAGGCATAAAGTGCTAAACGACCAAACGGGTCGTTACATTAGATACCAATCAAACAATCGCTCGTCCTCGAGCGTCTAAGGTAAAGGTGGAGAAAAGGAGGTACCTGAACTGTCGAACAACTGAGGATATCTACTCCGCATATCTGCCTCGGTCTCCCAAGTGGCCTCCTCCACCGGACGGTGCTTCCACTGCACCTTGACTGAAGCAATATCTTTGGTCCTTAACCTTCTAACTTGTCTATCTAGGATTGCTACCGCTCTTCCTCGAAGGATAGATTCGATCTAATAGTACCGAATCCCACCGAATGATATAAGACCCGTCCGAATGGTACTTCTTTAGCATGGAAACATGGAATACCGGATGAACATTTGCCAAACCCGGTGGTAACGCCAACTCATAAGCCACCTCGCCAACACGACGAAGAATCTCAAAAGGGCCAATAAACCTCGGGCTCAACTTACCTTTCTTCCCAAATCGCATCACACCCTTCATGGGTGAAACCTTCAATAGGACCTCGCTCACCAACCATGAACTCCATATCACGAACCTTCCTACGCATACTCTTTCTCGCCTACTCGAGTCGCTAGAAGCTTTCCCCGAATAAGCTTCACCTTATCCAAGGACTCTCTTAGCAAATCCGTACCCCAAGGTCGAACCTCAAAAGCATCAAACCACCCAATAGGAGAACGACACCTCCTACCATATAAAGCCTCGAATGGCGCCATATCAATACTGGAATGGTAGCTATTATTGTACGCGAACTCTGCCAAGGGTAAGAATTTGTCCCAATGACCACCAAAATCAATAACACACGCCCTCAACATATCCTCAAGCACCTGAATAGTCCTCTCGACCGACCATCCGTCCGCGGGTGGAACGCGGTGCTAAAATCTAACCGAGTCCCCGCTCTTTTTGCAAAGTCCTCCGTAAATGGGAAGTAAACCGAGTGCCTCCGTCGAAATGATGGAAATAGGAACCCCGTGCAATCGCACTACATCCCGGATGTAGATCCCGGCCAACTTCTCCGCATTATAAGTAGTCCGAACCGAATGAAGTGTGCGGACTTAGTCAACCTATCCACGATAACCCAAATCGAATCAAACTTACCCGCAGTCTTCGGAAGACCAACTACGAAATCCATGGCGATCCTTTCCCATTTCCACTCGGAATGGGCATTCTCTCAAGCACGCCACCCGGTCTCTCGGTGCTCATACTTAACCCGCCGGGCAATTCGAACACCGTGCAACAAACTCCACAATGTCTCTCTTCATTCTACCCCACCAATAGTGTTGCCTCAAGTCACGATACATCTTTGTTGCTCCCGGATGAATGGAGTATCTGGAACTATGAGCCTCCTTCAAGATTAACGGAATCAAATCACCAACTCTAGGTACGCAAATGCGCCCTTTAATCCTCAAAATACCCTCATCATCAAGAATAGCCTCCTTGGCTTCTCCACTTAGCACCTTATCCCGAATCTTACACAATTTTACATCTTCAAACTGCTGGGCCCTAATCTGCTCCAAAAGAGATGACCTCGCCTCCACACAAGCTAGAACCTTACCAGGTTCTGAAATATTGAGTCTCACCATACTATTAGCCAAACACTGCACCTCCATGGCTAAAGGACGCTCTTCCACAATCAAACGCGCCAAGCTACCCATACTCACTGCCTTTCGGCTCAACGCATCAGCTACCACATTTGCTTTTCCCGATGATAAAGAATGGTAATATCATAGTCCTTAAGCAACTCCATCCATCTACGCCGCCTTGAATTTAGATCCCGCCGATTAAACACATGTCGAAGACTACGGTGATCCGTGAACACCTCACAATGGACTCCATACAAGTAATGTCTCCGCATCTTCAATGCGAAGACTACCGCAGCCCAACTCTAAGTCATGAGCGGGGTAGTTTTTCTCGTGAACCTTTAGTCGTCTCGAAGCATACGCGATCACCCTACCCTCTTGCATCAACACACAACCCAAGCCAATCCGAGAAGCATCACAATAAACAAGAAAGTCCTTTCCCTCTGCTGGTAAAGCCAAAATCGGGCCGAAGTCAATAAAGCCTTGAGCTTTTGAAAGCTCTCTTCACACTCATCGGACCATTGGAAAGGCACATTCTTCTGAGTCAACCTAGTCAAATGGGAAGCAATAGATGAAAACCCCTTCACAAATCGGCGATAATAACTCGCAAGGCCCACGAAGCTCCGAATTCGGGCCACCGACGTAGGCCTGGCCCAATCTTTAACCGCCTCAATCTTCTTGGGATCAACCATAATCCCATCTTTGGACACAACATGTCCCAAAAATGCTACGGAACTGAGCCAGAACTCACACTTGGAAAACTTGGCATATAATTTCTTCTCTTTCAACAAGCCAAGCACGATCCTCAGGTGCTCCTCGTGATCTTTCTTACTCCGAGAGTACACCAAGATGTCATCAATAAACACGATCACGAATGAATCCAAGTATGGCTTGAAGATCCCATTCATCAAATTCATGAATGCCGCGGGGCATTAGTAAGCCCGAAAGACATCACCAAGAACTCATAATGACCATAACGGTCCTAAAAGCGGTCTTCGGAATATCCTCCGCTCGAATCTTCAACCGATGATAGCTTCGTCCTCAAATCAATCTTAGAAAAGATCGATGCTCCCCGAAGTTCGGTCAAATAAGTCATCAATGCGGGGTATTGGATACTTATTTCTCGATTGTAACTTTGTTCAATTGCCGATAATCGATACACATCCGTACGGTACCATCTTTCTTCTTCACGAATAGAACAGGAGCACCCCAAGGAGAGATACTGGGTCTAATAAATCCTTTGCTCAACAAGTCTTGCAACTGCTCCTTCAACTCTCTCAACTCTGCCGGAGCCATCCGATATGGTGGAATAGAAATAGGTCGGGTGCCTGGCTCCAAGTCAATGCAAAAGTCAATATCTCGATCGGGTGGCATTCCATAAATCCGTAGGAAAACCTCTGAGAACTCACAAACCACTGGCACTGACTCTAGGGAAGGAGTGTCCACACTAGTATCCCGAATATGAGCCAAATATGCTAAACACCCCTTATCCACTAATTTCTTTGCCCGAAGAAATGATATGATTTTCTTAGGTGCTGGACTAGGAGTACCCTTCCACTCTAATCGCGGAATACCTGGCATGGCTAACGTGACTGTCTTGGCGTGACAGATAAAATAGCATGATAGGGAGATAACCAATCCATCCCCAAAATAATATCAAAATCCACCATATCCAAAATAACCAAGTCTACCCACGTATCATACCCCATGAAGGTGACTACACAAGACCTATAGACCCGATCTACTATCACCGAATCTCCGACAGGAGTAGAGACACGAATAGGTACATCAAGCATATCACAAAGCATATCCAGACCCGTGGAGAAATAAGTGGACACATAAGAGAAAGTAGAACCCGGATCAAATAAGACAAGCCGATTGGTGACAAACCGAAATAATACCGTGATAACCGCATTAGAGGCCTCGCCTCCGGTCTACCCGAAAAGCATAGAAATGGGAACGCCCACCTTCGGACCGCGTGCCTCCACGACCACCACGGACCGCCCGAGATCCTCCTCTCACCGACCGAGCGCTTCCCCTACCGACCGATGACCACCTCTCGCTAGGTTGACGGCCACCTCTCGCCGACCGCGAACCCCTTTATTAGAATATCCTCCTCCTCTAGCCGGCGTGCCGGGAGGCCTAGATGTTGAACTCTAGAACCTTGCCTGGATCTAGGACACTCTCTCGCGAAATGCCCTGTCTCACCACACTCAAAACATGCTCTTCTGGCCATAGGCTGCTGAACTGTCATAGAATAACCAGAATACCCCCCGCGGTCTGAAGGTCGAGAGTAAGAACCTCGGGAGTCTGCTCAGAATTATGCCCGCTATAACCTGAAGAACCACCTGCTAAAGCCTGAAGTGATGACTGGATGGGGCGGTGTAGTAGGATGATGACGAACCTTGTCATGGCGTCCCCCACCTCTAATAGGACCTTTGAAACTATCAAATCCACGAGTTTTCTTGTCGCCACCCCCACTATGTGTCCGACCCATCTCTGACTCAACCCTCCTAGCATGCTCTACTACTGACTGAAATGAGGCCCCAGAGGCCTCTAACTGTAAGGTCGCCAGCCGAAGCGAAAGGTCCAAACCCTTCACAAATCTCCTCACTCTCTCAGCCTCTGTGGGAAGTAATGCCGTCGCATAACGGGACAAAGCGAGAAATCGGTCTCATACTCCGCAACTGACCTACCCCGTTGCTCCAATGTCGAAAATTCATCCTTCCCGTTGTCTCTCGCAGTACGAGGGACATACTTCTCCGTAAACACCGATAGAACCGGGTCCAGTCAAAGGTGGCAAGCCAACTGGTCGACACTCCATGTATGATCTCCACCACTGCTTAGCATCCCCAACTAGCTGGAAAGAAACATAATCGACCCCGTGAGACTCCACTATACCCAACTTATGAAGCATCTCATGGCAGCTAACAATAAACTCATACGCATCCTCCCCGGGAGTACCATGGAACCAGGGGGGAGACATTTTGGTAAACCCCTCGAACAATTTTCGTTCCTCACTGGTCAATACTGGCCCATGTACAGGCCTTAGAGCAAAATCAAATACTGGAGTAGCATCAATTCGGGGCGCCACTGCTGCTGCCGGTAATATCCCCGATGTCCGAAATCCCGGGGCAATCGTAGCATCGGGAGTATGACCTCCCACTCTAGTCGCGAGCCATCCGGAGCAACCGGAATCATTCCCGCCCGAGCCAAACTCGTCAAAGTATCCCAACACTCGAAACACGGCCCACGAAAATCGGGAGTAGCGGCGACCTCGGGCG
Source organism: Lycium ferocissimum (assembly GCF_029784015.1). Taxonomy (NCBI): domain Eukaryota; kingdom Viridiplantae; phylum Streptophyta; class Magnoliopsida; order Solanales; family Solanaceae; genus Lycium; species Lycium ferocissimum. The sequence continues at coordinate 7,902 of NW_026713903.1, read as the reverse complement.
GTGTCTCGGCGGCCCTAATCTTCTCGTCCGAATATTGTCAAGCTCCGAGTCAACTCTATGTCGTGTCCCGAGCAGAGTGTGGGTGCTTGGTTCCTATTCGGAATAGCTACACGGCCTCGCCCTCGCCACGTCCCCCGCCACGTCCCCGCCGCCCACGACGACGGCCGGCAACGGGTATAGATGCGGGTGCGTGTGCGTGTGCGTGTGCGTGCGATGCGGGCTCCGGCCTCCGAGAGGTCGATCGCGTCCTTACCATCCGTGAGCGAACACGAAACGAGGTTAAGATACCAATCTGAACAATCTCGCACGAAAAGAATGAACCAGATACCAATCGGATTGAACTAGCACGAAACGAAGAAAAGAAGTGGAGTGTTTCCTAAATGTCCTATAGCCTCTCGAGGATGGGTACGGACGTCTACGTACCAATCCGCAAGACTCTACTAGACATTGCTCTTGTACTCACTAGACCAATTAACCTAGAAGCTCTGATACCAACTTTGTCACGACCCAATTCACGAGTCGTGGTGGCACCTACACTATCCCTTCGAGTAGGCGAACCACATTACTAATAACAAGTTAAATAAGCGGAAAATTTATTTAAGAATAAGTTATCAAGTTTTAAATACTTATCATAACAAGAAATGTCACGACAATCCCAAAAATCTGTCAAAGGGTACAAGAGCGCTAACATAGGACGGAATAGAAGTCCGAAAATACCCGAAGGCTACATATTGTCCGTCGAATACAAAAACGAGAAATAGATAGAGGAGGTTCTTCGGGGGCCACGGATGACGTAGCTCACCCCGAATAACTAAAAGATGTCACCCTCACGTATCGACCACGGGGTTTAGAATCGGAGCTCGGATCGTACTCGCACTCAACAAAAGTGCAAAGAAGAGTAGTATCGACAACACTTGTACCGGTAGGCATCATAGGCCGACAATGATTAGATAACGCATGAAGAAGTCAAAACCAACAAGTAGCACATAGAGCAAACAGTATGGTCACATATCAATACAAGTAAGGTGTAAAGGAATCATGAAATCAACCAAGACGATATAATTCACCAAATGATCGGTCAAATATATAAGTGGATGAATGCAATGCAATGCAATGCAATAGTCACCTCTCACACTCCACTCCCGTACACACATGCTATGGCAATGCCTCATAGTCATGACCCATGGGGGACCCGCGAAGTCCATGTACCACTCGCTCCGAATATAACCTCGGATCACGAGCACACTCTCACGATCCCGGCAAAGACCTCGGGCATCGGACACTCCATTGTTCCCGGCAAGAAACCTCGGGCAACAAACACTCAAACAAACCTCATCTCTCTCTACTCTCTCTCCGCAAAACCTCGGAGTCTCTCTCGTCACTCTCAATCTCCGCAAAGACCTCGAGTCTCTCGATCACTCACCTCACCAATCATCACAACAATAATATAAAAGACATGTCATGCATGATATCAGTCTCAACAATATCATCAATATATAGTCAACCAATACAAGTCATATTAATGTTACCATTCCTTTACACACGGTGAGTGAGCTAGTATGTGACGAGAGATACGAACGGTGATAATCACGAAAAAATAACACATATGGCGACAAGCCCACATAGCAACTAACAAAGCCAATCTAACCGGAAATCACCTCTACTTCATGCCCGAAGGCCTATATGCTTGTCCCCGTCACTTTCTACAACTACATACGATTCTCTAATCGAGTCTAACTAAAGTAGACCGTAACCTACCTCAATGCCGAGCGGATGCCACGAACAATCAAGCTAATGTCTTCCCTTTGCGTAGAGCCTCGAACGATCAAAATCTATAAAATATGCGATCTACGTTAGAATACGACTCTAAGGACACCCATACGCTATATTTATATTCTAAACAGCCCACATTCATGACATGCAATAATGATTCACATACGGCTACGACATTCTCAAGTTACTTCTAATAGTTTGTAGCTTTAACGTTTGTATGTCACAACTTATAACATTCCATCCAACATACAATATGGTGTATACTCTTAACTTATAATTATTCTTTCCAACTTAATGAAAGCATAAGTCCAAAACAGTCCACTACCACAACATGTCCAAAACAGTCCCTAACCGACAACATAACGATGTTCGGAATTCTTGCAAATGTTTACGAACATACTAAGCCAACCACATGTGATTTTTATACATCATTTCATGTCTTCTTTTCATATAATTTCAGTAAGTTACGACCAGCTATCCACACGATAAGTACAACATCAATTCATACGCAACTACGCTATATCGTCATTTTTATAATCCTTATAACAACTCACAAATGACTTTAGTTTCAACTCCAACCATTAAACACCTTCATTTCCATCATAAATTTCATGATAATGACAATCAAAATATCAAGTAAAAACAGTTCACTAACTTCTTCCCAAAACAGTCCACACACGGCTACACCATGCTTCAACATCACTCACATAAAATCATAGATTCAACCATTTTCATACTAACATAACTTCACCTTTAACCTTCTAATTCTTTTCATTCTTTTTACCATGAGATCTATGATAGTAACAACTATATTTATTAAAGAAAATCAGTCCATTAAATTCACCAAAAACAATTCCTACGACTAACTAACATTCCAACACCAACTTTCATGATTTGATGCATGCGATTCATGTTCGTCAAGTTACAATCATACTTCAACATCAACCCATATAACTCCATAACTATTACCATGTTCCAACATCAACACACCTTATTTCATGCATACAACTTATATTCACACATCTACATCACCCTTAATACATGAAAAGAAAGTTAGATCTTACCTTGACCACTTGAATTCTTTACTTGGCTAGAGTTGGTGACTTGAGATGAAAATGGTTCTTGTTGCTCCAAAGACTATCTTCACGTTTTAGGGACCTTCTAAAGGGTTGAAACACCTTGGAAAATAATTTTTTTGATCAACACACAAAAGCTCCAAATTCAGCCCTTTGGCCGTGAGCTTGCCTCTCTCTCCTCTAGGTTTTCTTTCTTTGTTGTGAAGTTGAAAATAAATGTAATGGCTGATTCCTTAGTCATTATTTTGTTAAATTATGATGCCTACAAGTTGGATACAACACATGCTCCACTCATGACATTGAGCACTCAATTAACTTTACACAAAATTTCAATATTTTGCCTCACCACTTTCGGCCATAAGCCTCCTTGGCCGACCCCCTTGTTCCTCTTTTCTTCTTTCTTTTCAATTGTTTACAAGACAATCTTATGTGTGTTGAATGATTCATGCACCACCCTTTGTCTATTGTAATCATGCCAAGATGGATGAGCAATATTAAATGTGAAATGATCCCTCCACCATGTTATGTCCTCCTAAAACAATGTATACTTTCATAAAGTAGTGGATGCTCAAATATTCAATTGTATGCTTCAACTTTTTCTCCTCAAAATTTTCAGCCCTATGGCCGAATGTAACATGTAAGTTTCTTCCAATTTTAATTGTCCACAATATGTTGAAAATGTAGTGGATGAATCAACATTTAATTTCACACTTGTATGTCTTCCATTTGCCTTATTTTAGATGACTTGAGTCATCCTTTTTACCTTGGATGTTGAGGCTCTTGTTGGCTTATTATTGTCACCAATTTTTACTTAACACCACACTTAAGTAATTCCTAATCTCCAATAACATTTTTATACTAAGTAAATCCGAGGTTTCTATCTCACGTTGATTCTTTCGCGAATCACTCGACGTATAAAATACGGGGTCTAAAATTCTTGTCAATTAAATAACCGAATCACCGGTTATCGCAAGCTATAGATACCAAAATTAGACCACAAAAAGGGTGTTTTAGAGATATTAGGCATAAAAGTGCTAAACGACCAAACGGGCGTAGGAAAAACTGTTCCATGTTCTTAAGATGGCCAGCCTTCCCAAATGTCTCAATGATAACATTGTAAGTCACAAATGTTGGGGAATAGAACTGATTTCTCATAATATCAAGTACCGACTCCATTTTCTGATACATGCCAGCTTTTCCATATGACTTGATTAGAATGTTAAATGTCATAACATCTGGCTTTCTTCCCATTAACTAAAATTCTTTAAACCACTTCTCTACTTTCTCAAGTTTCTCGCAGCTACCATAGGACCCAATTACTGAATTCAAGGTGAAAACATCTAGAACAGCAGTCTCACTTTCGATCATATCTTCAAGGAGCTTTCCATCAGCTCAAACAACTTAGCTTTACCATGGCCATCGATTATGGTGTTGTATGTCACATAAGCACATTCAATTCCCAAATACGCCATCTCGGTTAAAATGTTTTCAATCATATCAAAACGACGAACTTTAATGCAACACTTAATAAGGATCGAGTAAATTTACACATCAGGCTTGCAATTAGTAATTGATTTCATATCATCAATGGTTCGTAGCGCCTCATCAAGGAGTCCACTAAGGCCATATGCACTTACAAGTGCAGTGTAAACATCTACTGTTGGTTGAAGCCCATCCACTACCATAATCTCAAAAATCAAACTAGCTTGATTTGGCTGCTTGCACTTGCCGAGCATCATCAAAAACTTAGCATATGTATGGCATCTTGGCTCATACCAATGTTGCTTGCGAAGAAGGTCAAAAATCTTAAGAGCATATTCCTAATGCTTATCCCTAATAGCACCATCAAGAGCCTCCAAAACAACCTTAGGCCAAAGATTAGTGTATTTTTCGGAGTTGGCTTTTCTCTCAATACCTTTAATAGCTGCTTCTGTTCTAAGTATACGAGATAGCTTTTTCTTTGAACATTTCTCCAGCCTCCCTCGTGATGATGATTTGATAACCAAAACTCGTGGTTTTACATATTCTTTTATCAAAAAAATAGCGGCTGGTGTATGAAACAAATGTGGACGAGCAGCATGGTTTAGCTGGGCCTAGGAAATGAAGCTCCATCCCATTGCACTTGCAAATCCTATGTTATCAGATCAAATACCTCGGTCTTGCATTTTTCTAACAAATCTTATAGCTTCAACAAAGAAATCATGCTTAGCATATCCAACAATCATAGATTTCCAAGATACAACATCTTCCTCTCTGTATCCACTTTTTCATGCTTGGCATACATATCTATAAGCACACTACACACATAAACATTCTTCCAAAATTCTCCAAGATGTAGAGCGCCCGTATGTACAAGTTATCAATATCTTTGGGGTATGTGTATTGATTCGGTTGTAGCCCTTTAAACCGCATACGTGAAAAGATTTGGAATGATTCATCCAAATCACCCATCTGCCCATAACCCACGAGCATCACATTCCAAAGAACAATGTTTTCCATCTGGCTTTCGAGAAAAAGATTTATGGGTTGTTTCAATGTCAAAACACTTAACATAAAGGTCAAGTAAATAACATTCAATTATGCTATCGAGCATAATACCGCTTTGCATGCGTAAGAATGTAGTTGTCTTCCCTTCTGAAATACTCCTAATCATACACAAGCACCCAAGAGGCTTGCAATTGTAACACAGTCAGTTTTCAACGAACTGAACTACATTTTCTCGAATAACTATAGAGCCTTATCACTGAATCCTTTCAAAGAGAGACCAGAGATTAGAGAATTATAGGTAACTCCATCTTTCTGCGGCATTTCAACAAATATATTTTTTTCTGCCAAGGTTAAGTATCCACAACGAGAATACAATGTAACAAGGGCATTACAAACAAAACCATTAGATAAAAATCCCCATTTATAAATACTAGCATGGAGCTGTTCTCCCAAATTAAATGCTTTTATTTTTGTGGATGCACTTATTACACTCGAGAAAACATATGGAGTCGGAATTACTCCAAATTTACGCATATCCTTATAGCATAGTAACCCAAGACGAACTATCTCTTACAAAAACCAGATAGCATAGTAACCCAAGACGAACTATCTCTTACCGCCATATCCTCAAAGAATTTCTTAATAAAATCTACAAATCCATTTTTTTAGAATACAAATCAATCAAGCGGTTTGAAACAATGAGCTGCAAGCCAAGACCATAGCGCATAATCAAAGCAAGAATCTATTCAACACCCCAGAAATTATCACTGCAGACTCGCAAAAATTCGGAAAATGTACACTCATCTGGAGTAACATCTTCTCTTATCATACGAGAAAATAAATTAACAACTGCATCATTTCTTTTCATCCGTTAAAACCCGACAATAATATATTCCAGCAAGAAACATTTCTAATCCCACTTGGCAAATTATCAAATATTTGCAATGCACTAGATAAATCTCCACAAGTAACATAAATATCAAGAAACCTAGTACCAATCCTAAAATTGGCTCCAAATCCCAATATCAACAGTTTCCCATGTAGTTTCTTGGCATCTAAAATTGACCCTTCACTCAAGCAACTATCTAGTAAGCTTAAATAGTAAAAATGATCGAAATACCCATCATTACTCATAGATGAACAATAGATGGATAATATTCATTTTCTTCATCTGAACAATCATCAAGAACTAGTGAATTTATACTTGCACAACTTGTAAAAGTACAATTCTTCAATCTAATTGGTTTCTGACATCCAAAATGCCAAATTTCCTTGTGAAGACAATCAGAAGACTAAAAAAAAAGGAATGAATAATTCTCTTTAATACCATGAAGATATAAATAAAGGGAATGAAGACCAATTAGCGACTCCTTTGTCTCAACTAAATTGCTCTATTTTTGGGTTCCCACTATATTCGTGCTTTTGTTAACCTAATTGAACTCCAATTCCATTTTTCTCCTCTTCTTTGTGGTATCGGAGTAAATGTTCTAGACAACTTTGTTTGAGCAAAATTTAAGATGAAAAATCTTTACTTGCATGTAATCTAAAAAACTCTTTAGTTGCAAGTCAAATCCACAAACAAAAGCCACCTCGAATTTTTTGAAACCAAACTCAAACTATGTAGGTTGAAATTGACACTTCGGAATTTGAATTTGCACAAGATAGGGGAAGCTCTGAACCTCAAGGCATCCATTTGAATTTTTTTTTTTTTACCTCCATAGACAGGTCCTTTTCCATCGATGGGTCTCCTTCCATGGAATAACTCATGTTCCTTTCTGGTGTCATTTCAGTTCAAGGATTCATATTAGAGGGTGGAAAACAACTAATACCTTCTCCGGCGTCCCTGTTCAATTCTCTACCACCTGTACCTTTCTTCCATATCAGCATTACTGAAAAGAAAAACAAGGCGAGAAATAGAAGTTTAAATACTTATGACTCCGCTCTAACCGCACAATCTAGATTTCAAGAAAGGTAACAACCTAAATGTCTTGTAGCCCCCTGATTATAAATGCGGCGCGCTACGCATTCATAATCAATACTCTACTAGACACGGCTTACAGACATCCCTAGGATAGACCTGTTTTGATACCAAGTTTGTCACACCCCAACCTTGGGGGTGTGGCCGGCACCCAGCACCGGAAGGGGCTGAGCGAACCAACTGTGATATCTGAACTCTGTAGCATAAATCAAAGGTCGAAAAGTCCGCTGAATAACAATTGTAAGAAGTATATCATGACAATCTGCAAGCAGAAAAGGCCCAACAACACATATATGCATAACTAAAGCCGACAAGGCCACAACAAAGAAAGACAACTAGTCAGAAGGCCGGCAAGGCCAAACACAACACCTGTACACTGACTGATAGTCTGAAAGCCTCTAAGAGCTCTAATATGCATCAACTGGTCGGGACAGTGGCCCCGACGTACCCATAGCCATATATATATATATGTATACACACATACATGCATCCTATTTGATGACTCTGACCAGCAACTTCGGAGACTGGAGTGCGAACATTCCTGCTGAATCTCTAGTATCCTACTGAGAAAGGTATACCAATCCGTCT
>NW_026713902.1:15000-25374 GCF_029784015.1 Lycium ferocissimum | reverse complement strand
ACATGCGGAAGAACGATTGCAAGCCGGCTAGTACCTATATATATTGTACACAAAAGAATATAAGCCAACAAGACTACAACGTCTGACTACTACATACAACTGTCTACAAACCTCTACTGGAATGGAAGCTGTAGAAAAGGCGGGATATACCCCTGTCGTACCCATCTATATACATCTCAAAAGAATGGCCTACAAAAATAGACTGCAACTCCGGATCGAATGGAGTGCACTCGATTTCCGGATAAGGTCAGGACGAGCCGGACCACCTCCCTGTCTACACACACCCGCGGTATGAACGCGACCCCAAAACGTTATGTCCCGTATTTTGTGCATTGGGACAATCCGGTTTAACTATGATAAGTTAGGGTCAAAACCCTTCCGGGTTACAAAGTCGGGACTTTTGACCTTCGATTTCGTTTTAAGACCTAAGTTGTTCATGAATTTGTTGGCATGGAACAATTAGGAAAATTTGGGACCAAAATTGGAATTATTGGAAGTTGAAAATCATGCATTTTCCTTTGCCTTAGTAGTGTGGCTTTGAAGAAGGCCCACACAATTTGTGGACAATTTTAATTGGTCCAACACATGTGTGGGCCAAGGACACTGTGCCATTCATATAATAGCACAAAAGATGACTTCTAAGTCATCTCTTTTCATTCCCACACTTAGAAAAAAAAGAACCAAGAAGTTGAAGAGCATCGAAACTCTCGGCCAAGAACCCCCAAAAACCAAGTCCAATTCAAGCCATCCCAAAATTATTTCGTTGATGCAAATCCACTAATTTGAGGTCCCTAAGTAACGTGGAAGTGTTATTCGGGTCATCCAACCATCCGTTTTCATCCTAGCTAACCCTAGCTAGTTGTGAAGTTGAAGGAAGAAAGGTAAGATTTGATCATGTTTTATATGTTATGAATGATGTATGCATGCTATAGTATGTTAAAATGGAGGAAATTTATGAAATATGGCATGTCGGAGTTGAGGTTGTGTGTGTAGTGCATAGCCGTGTAAGTGTGTGTGTGTTGTGTTGTGTTGTGTTGAAGCTGTTATGACCCGTATTTCGTACGTTTGGATAATTCGTGACAATTGCGAGAAGTTAAAAGCAAGACTACTTCTAAAATTATCTCAATGCACAAGTTGTTTATGAGTATTGTTTATGAATATTATTAGTAGGGGAAATATTGGAAAAGGCTAAGGATAAAAAGGGAAGTTCATAAGGAAGTGGATGGAAATATGGAGGAAGGCTAGGGGCAAATTTGGAACTAAGGGAAATGGTTTTCATGAATTAAAGGAAAAAAATTTCTAGAAATTTCAAGAAAAGGGGTCACTTGGCCGTGGACCCCACTCCCAAAAACTTGGCCAAATTAATTCAAGCCAAGCATAGGGACATATGTCTAATTACCATTAGAGGGGACCAAGTGTATATATGTGGAAAAAGATGACAACTTGCCATAATATTCATCTTTTATGCATGGAAATTTCTAAAATTTTGGAGAGAAAGAATAAGGCCATATGTTTATATTCTTATCCTTGAGGGGCTTAAAAATAAATATGGATAAATTATGAAGAAAAATAGGATAAATAAGACATAAGTGTCTTCATCGTTTAGAAAGATGAAGAAGTTGGAAAGAAAGAAAAAGGGTGAAGGGCCTAGTCGGCCATATTGAGTGGAGGAAAAGCCTTGAGAAAAATTTGTTCAAAAATTATTCTCCTACTAATTGGAAGGTCTCTAGCAAAGTGGAGTACTTATTGGAGCAAGAAAAACACTTATTCTTGTAATTCACAATTCTAGCCAAGAAGGAAGATGAGTAGAAAAGGTAAGAATTCAATCTCCTTTTATATCTTATGAATGGTTTTGTATGTTGTGGTATGTGGAAATGACTGAAATTTATAAAAATATGGATGTGGAGATTGTGGCCGTGCATGTGTAGTAGTGGCCGTGTGTGTATGTTGTATTGTGTAAATTAGATTGAATTAATTCTATGTAGTATGTTGGTTGTTGTCGTAACGTATGGAAAAGATGGAAAATTCATGAAAATATGTATGTAGTGTTGTGGTCGAGAATGGTGAAGTTTTGGCAAGCTATGATGAATTAATTTCATTTGATATTCCAGTTGATGTCGTTGTGGATTCTATGATGAAAAATGAGAATTTAAGGGCTAGAAATGAAGTTGTGATTGTTTATGGATTATGGAAGAAGTGCGTGTGACTTTGTTATGGTTCCTTATATTGGTAAGAATGATATTGTTAATATGTAGGTTATAAATATAATGCATGAACTTGAAAGAGAGACATTTGTTTGAAAAAGCGTAAGTTGGGTTGTATGGCAAAGGTTATTAATGTTGGAAAGCGTCTTGAATTGATTGTTGATATTGTTGGTATAATTGTTGGTATCGTTATTGATAATGTGGCTGAGTTCCATTCTCGGATTTGTTGTTGATGATTTGGGCCGAGTTGGATTCTCGGGGATGGTGTATTTACGGGGAGATCTTTGCGAAATTTGAGGCATCATAAGTGAATTTATTTGAAAAATCAAGACAAGTGTGCTTAGTAATGAATCTAATGGTTGCATCAATTTTCTTGAATGTAGAATAGCGGTAGCGAGCTTGGACAATTAAGCGTAGCTAGTTGGTCGTGAGACGGTATGTTAAGGCTCGTCCTTTTTCCTTCTATGGCATGAATCATACGTTGCGATTTTATAAATGCTCCCGCGTCCTTATTTTTCAAAAGTTAGAAGTTATGATTTCAAAGCATGATTTCCTTCCTAAAAGGTACGAATGTTTTCCAACATATTCATTTTTCTCCAAAACCCAAGTTTTACGATTTTTGAAAGTTTTTTATGACCAAAACAACGACTATGATTTTGTGATGACAATGATAATGCCGTACATGAGAAAATGACTAGGACGAATATGTCAAGGATATGTTCTTACCATGAATACGACGATATGAAATGTTAAGCTACTTTTGGATAATGACTATTTTAAAAGTTTCAAAGTATATGAAATGATATGTTATGACCCTGTTTTATGTTTTCCCGTGATGTTATCCTTGATTGATGGTCTCGCTTTATAATGTTCCTTCAAAGTGAGACAAAGCGTCCATGATTATTCCATACAGTAATCGGAGGCTACCGACCTTACGTCACTCCGATAGATACATGATTTTCTTTGGGCTCTCCTGCATGCTTATATGATATATGTATATGATATGTATATGATATGGGGGATATGGGGAAGGGAGACATGTTGCGCTATAAGACGCATTGCCACCTGGTCAGCTGGCGTTATCATCCCCGGACGCGGGATGCCCGGACGCGGGATACATGGGGGAGCCGACGTATTCGGCGCTATGACATGATATGATCTATTTTCATATGTATACGAAAAAGAAATGTTTTCAAAGGAAAGGATAAGCATGCATGGCCTCCGCCCTAGGCGCGTTTACATGTACGGAGTTACTCTTCTTTCTCATGACATGTTCTACGTTTCCATACGGTTACTATTCATATTTATATCCCTTACTATGTTATTGTTTATGCCTTACATACTCAGTACATTGCTCGTACTAACGCCCATTTTTATGGGCGCTGCGTTTCATGTCGCGCAGGTACACTCAGACAAGTAAGAGCTATTGCAGAAGACGTTCGGCGAGTTGGTAGACTCCATTTGTACAGGAGTCTTTGCCGAGTCGATTATATGTCTTTGTGCGGTTGTTCGAAGTTAGAGACTTTGCGGTGGTCGTGGGTCTAGAGTGTCGGCTTTAAAAGGGTTCCACTAGTTGATGTGTTTTTATCATACATTATGTTACAGAGCCCTTATGTTTACAGACTGTGTTTAATTTGAGAAACGACGAAAGATTTTGAAAATATCACTATGTATTTTACTTCCATTTGATTTAAGAATCCAAAGAGAATATGTGTGTAATAAGAGTCCGAGGGTTCGCTCGGCTCCGAATATGGGGTCGGGTGCCCATCACACCTTAGTAAGATCGGGGTGTGACAGAAGCAATGAATTAAAGCCTAGTTAACATGTTGTGATTGTTGTAGAGTGGAGAAATGAATGAAAATCATCTATATGTGTTTGTATGGTGTTGGCCGAATAGGTCCCCTTTGTGTAGATTGAGGATGAGCCAATTGTCGTTAGTATTTTAGTAGTCGTCGTTATGGATTCTATGTTGCAAAATGAAAGTGTAATGACTCTCGAATTGATGTTGTAAGTGTTGCGGGCTGATTTGGAGGTTATTGTACATTTGATGTAACTTGTATAATTATGAGAATGACATTGTTAGAATGTGAATTGTTGGTGCAAATCATGATTTGGAAATGAGAAATGTGTTATGGTTGAGGCTCTCGGGTTTGGGCAGTTTTCGGGTGAGTGGGAGTATTATTTGGAATGTTTGAAATGTTGTATGAATTGTTTGAAACGTCTTTGAATATTGTTGGTATGGGTTCGGGTTAGTATTTGAACGTATAAGCATTGATGTTGGCTTGAATGCAAGCCGTTGAATCGAATATATTGAAAGTTGTTGAATGATGAAAAGAGAGTTATTAATGTTGTATTGCCTTTCGGATTGATTATTAATGTTGCTGGTTGGTTGTTGTTGTTGTTGATTTGGCGGAGTTAAATTCTCGGGGTTGGCCTATTTACAGAAATCTTTAAATTTCTGTAGAATTAAGGGCTGATTTGGAATTAAATGCCTAAACGTCCATAGCTAATGTTTGGCATATTATGACATATTTGTAGACCTTAGAGAGCCCGAGGCGTAGGTTGGCATTAGCTTGAGTTTGGAGTAGCGTTGAGAGCGTTTGAGGTATGTGAAGCTTCACCTTCCTTTTTTTGGCATGCCTAAGTTACAAGTAGGCTATGACACGAGCCTCGAGGAAATTCGATTCTCGCAATCTGAGCATGTTTATGCCTCTTATTCGTCTCTTGAAATTCGTATGTTGATATGATGAAATATTGGCCTTTATGTCTTTGAAATATTTGATTTTCAACTTTTGCATAAAAAGTTTGGCTTTTAAAGAGTTCAAAACGACTACGAACACCGTGCTCTTTCACGAGAAAGGCTCGGATTGCCTCGATATGCTCGTAGGTGATTGTATGGCGTATGATGAGTATATTTTCCATAGGCGGGCCCGGCTCGGGTCAACACCCGTCCGTGGGTCCCGCGACTCTTCCTTTCGTAATCCTGATGACTTTTGAAATAATTTGATTTGGCTACTATTCCGATTTCCAAGTATGGTCATTTTATTTATCTTGCGAGTCTATGATAATGATTTTATACATATGGTTACTCACGACTCTGTTCGTGCATTCTGTTATATCTTTAGGACATTTAGGATGTTATCTTTCCTTCTGATCTTAGATCGTGCGATAGAGCTGTGTTATCAGGATGACCTTTCTCTGACGAAATGTTATGTTTTCAGCGATGCCTCCGAGGAAGGCCACGGTGCCCGAAGGGCAACCGTCTACCGCGGTTGTGAGACCGGCGGGCCCGCAGTTACTAGGGCCCGTGATGCGCTTGTCTGCATATTGTGCCCCGAACGGCCCGGTTCGGCTATACCACCGATACCGGAGGGGCTTGGAGCGGCCGGCAGTGCCCAGTGCAGGCGGCTCCACCGCCGGCTCCCGAGAGGTTCGAGTGCCCGCGCCTCCAGCTCCCTAGCCAGGGGCGGATGATGTGCTATGCGCGAGGCGGTATAGCTACTGACCCGATTGGTAGAAGGGCAGGCCCACGGGCTTGGGTAGGGGTGATCGGGGGCCGGCGTGACGGTTCGAGGGGCCGTGAGTTTCGACATGTAATCCACGAGTTTTTGGGTCGAAGCCCGAGGACCCCTTATGATTTTATCGAACCGATCTTGCGTACATTACGGTTGATTAAGGCGACCGATATTGAGTCGGTTGAGATGGCATCGTACCCGGTTGCGGGATGTAGGCGCAAATTGGTATGAGTCTGGGTATTGTCCGGAGGTGAGGGTGCCCCCTCGGCCGTATGGGACGAGTTTGCTTGAGCCTTTACGGCCCATTTTCTGCCTCCCGCAGGTACGGCGAGCGAGTAGACGATTCTGCTATTGAAAACGGCGGGGCGAGGAGCGTCACGGGAGTACGGCTTTGGAGTTTGACTCGCTTGCTAGATATGCGTCCGCTTACGTTCTATGATATGGTGACCAGGATGCACCGTACGTGATGGGGCCCGGACCAGTACATGGTTGATAGCAGCTTGGTGATGGCGGCCCAGCCCGGTATGAGTATTGCCCGAATACAGGCACACGCCCAGGGTATGGAGGACCGACACAGAGAGCGCCAGCTCGACATGGCTTATGATAGGGGCCGACCAAGGGCCGATCCGGCCCCAGGTATTCGAGGATTTTCGAGGCAGCGACCTCGGCGGCGACGGCGGATGTCCTCCCGGCCGACGGGGCACACCCCCACGGTTCACGGCGGGGAGATCGAGAGGGTGCGGGATATTCGAGGGCGAGGGCAAGAGCTCCGGGTTTCGAGGCTCCACCGTTGGACGAGGCTCCAATAGTTAGATGAGACCGCCCGGACCTCCGTGTTCCCACCGGGAGACGACACCGGGGAGTGTTTCGTGCCACCGGTGCGTGTTTTACTTGTGGCCGTCGGGGCCATCGATGAGAGATTGTCCCAGTTAGAGGTGGTGCGGCCCGGCGCGGCTCGGTCTATCGGGTCAGCCGGTAGTTCATCTTCATCCTCGGTAGCTATGCGCCCTGCGGGGCGAGGTATGCCAGCAGCAGCAAGCCGCGACAGAGGTCGTGGCGGAGTTGCCGGTTCTAGCGGTCCTTCGAACCGCATATATGCATTGGCCAGCTGGCAGGACCAGGAGGCGTCGCCTAATGTCGTTACAGGTATATTACTGGTCTTCTCTCGAGATGTGTGTGTGATTGATCCCGGCTCTACTTTATCATATAATTCTCCTTGTTGCTAATAAACTTGGGATAGAATCGAACCGATAGAGCCTTTTGAGGTAGCTACACCGGTGGGGGATTCCGTTATAGCCAGCCCGGTGTTTATAGAGATTGTTCGATAATTATCCGTGGCCGCCGCACTAAGGCGGATCCGGTAGAGTTAGATATGACTGAGTTCGATGTGATTATGGGTATGGATTGGCTAGCTTCTTGTTATGCTAATGTTGACTGTCAAAAGAAGATAGTTCGTTTCGAGTTTCCAGGGGAACCAGTTATAGAGTGGGCAGGTAATTCGATTACATTAAGAATACGGATATCAGGAAACAAATAAGGATCATAGACATGCTCGGATCACCAGAATAGAATTACCTCGAGATTCGTGTCATAACTTACTTTCAACTAAGACATGCCAAAGAAAGAAAAGTTGAGCTTTACATACCTTAGCCGCTTCCTAAGCTAATCCTAACTTGCGTCTCGACTTCTCACGATCTACAATAATGTCGTTAGGTTATCAAACATTAGCCATAACACTTGAGAATCCAATTCCAAATTAACATTTTGTCTACAAAAATTTCGGCAGCATTTCCCCTATAACTTCGACATCCCCGAGAATTCAACTCGGCCAAATCAACAACAACCAAACCAACAACCATACTAACTATCACACCCTAATTTCTGATAGGGCATGATGGGCACCCGACCCTTACTTAGGGCCGAGCGAACCCGCAGACTCTCGTAATACTCATAATCATACTGCGCCCTCAAAACATGACACAAGCACATAATGAAAAATTTTCAGAAAACAAACATGCCTTTCGTTTTTTCTTTTTTTTTCAAATCAAATAAAATCTGTAGTCACAACAAATCTGTAACATAATGCATAATAATACACCGGCTTACATAGCCGCTTACAAACTGACGTCTTATCCACACGACACTGTCTGCAAAGTCTCTACCAACATCTCAGATACCATACAAGAGCATTCAGACTCGGCAGCACTCCGGAGGAAATGGAGCTCGCCAATCCAGCTGGAATGTCTTCCGCTAACATCACTTACTCATCTGTGGGTACCTGCGCGGCATGAAACGCAGCCCCCGAAGAAAGGGGGTCAGTACGGAATATGTACTGAGTATGCAAAGCAGAAAGTACAGAAAACGAAATCATAACCGAAGTCAGGAGTACAGAAAACAAATATGATAATCAGAATACCAAAATGCTTCGCTTTCTTTTGAAAAACATTTCTTTCTCATATATACGGAAAATCAAACATATCATATAAGCTGACATTAACCGACTGATCATAATCCCGACTGTCCAGAATCACATATCATATCACACACACATACACCGCGGCCAAGAATCCAGCGGCGATACCACATATACACATATGCACATACCGCGGCCAAGTATCCAGCGGTCGATATCACACATACCACGGTCAAGTATCCAGCGGCAACATCATACATATCGCGGTCAAGTGTCCAGCGGCAATATCACACATACCGGCCCGGGACTCGGCGAAAGAGGTAATAACGAAATACACGAGCAGAATCGTAAGTAGCCATACGTATATAATTTCTTTTATTACAAACTCAGCAGAACAACCAAAGCACACCATTCCTTTAAAACCAAGACAATAGTCAAATCAGGTTCTTTTCCGAACATTACTCGAAAACATATCAAACTGAACTTCAGAAACCATAATCACGTGTCAAAATCACATGCATGTGAGTAAATAAATAATTAAGTTGCCTTCCAAACTCCAATGACCAAATATATTTACTAACATCGGAAGGTGCAGAAATAAGTTTCAGATTTATCAAAATTAGTATACAAAAGTTACAACCTTCTGAAATCGTTCTTATATGTCAAAATGTATTATCAAACGCAATGAACTAGTTAAAATAACTATTTTATAGTAATCGGAGCGATGGTCAAAAGTTCTCTTTTCAAAATCACACGAATATACCAAACAGAGCGACATAGGGAGATCTCGGAATGCGTGGGCCCCACCTCGGTCAAATTGAGGCGGCGTACCCCAAACTATGGTCGCTAGGCCTTACGAGGTCATATACGTAGGATTCTAGGCCCTCCAATATCATTTGGGCAACCTACGGATGTTTAAGCACTTATTGCAACAAAACAAGACATTTCCAATTCAATTCTGCTGAATGAAAAAGGGGTAAATTTGGACGTAGATTCCAAAGAGTAGAGTCGTCCCCGAGACCCGAATTCAAACCTGTTACATCTAGGACATGCCAAGAGAAGGAAGGGTGGAGCTTTACATACCTTATTTTCTCCTTACGCTTATGCAAACTCAACGTCCAAACTTCCCAAAATCTACAATAATATCATTTGGTATCAAACATTAGCCACAGATTCTTAAAACTTCAATTTCGACTAGCACTTAATTTTGCAGAAATTTGGGCAGCATCTCCCCTGTTTATATGCCTAGCCCGAATTCTCAATTCAACAACCAACACAATCACAACAATACCAACATTAAACATAATATTCCCAACTTCAAAACACTTCATACACACCCCCATATGGTGTTTGTCCCAGAATTCCATCACATAACCATTTTATCACAATTTTACAGCTCCTTCTTCGTAAATAAATTAATACGAACACAAATAGGAAGAGATTCATACCTTTCCCGCGATAATAATGCTATATCTTCACTTCTTCACCCTGAACTTAAGCCACAACGCATTAATACACAATTTTGTAGTTGCAACTATACGCTGTCTGGACCGGAATTTGGGAATTATACCTGGTTTTGGGTTAAAATTTGGTGGTGGAAGGTTAGGGAAATTTTCTGGAGTTTTTGGGAGTATTTGGGGTGGTTTGGGACGAAAAATAGGGGCTTCTCCCTTTTATAGAACGGTCCAGGTTCTGCCTGGACCGACCGCGCTGAACCAGTTTTTTCTGACTGTACCTTTGTTCAGTAAAAAGGTCATAACTTTTGATACCGATATCGTGTGGGGGCCCACAACCTATGGTTGGAAAGATATTTCAATTATCTACAACTTTCATTCTTTGTATTTTTCCAAATTCCAAACTTATAATACCGTTTTTGCCCCTCTAAGTCAGATCATCCGAAAATGTTATCTTAAATCGCCCTTTTGGAAGGCTTATGCCCATATTTGGCTTATGGGTCCTTCTTAGGACTTGCTCAACCTTTCATGTACTACTCATATGTCTCTTCATATGTCCTTTATAAAACTCCAGCGTGTGGACCCCACTTAGCGTGCAGCAACGAGAGTTTCTCATTAAGTGCCATGTGGTCTCCAAATGTCATATATAGGTTATTATGGCATTCTTATGATATAACCGTCATCCTGAACCCGAGCCCTCTAATTTCGTTCAGCGCGTTCGCGCCCCGTGGTGGCGCGTTCGCGCGCGTATTGGCCCTTGGCTTTCGCGCGTTCGCGCCACTCCCGAG
>NW_026713902.1:0-5000 GCF_029784015.1 Lycium ferocissimum | reverse complement strand
CCTTGAGAAAAGATTCATTCTCTTCATAAATTAGAAAAGCGAAGAGAGTTCCATTATGTATTGTGAGCTAATCAATATAAAATATGAAAGGGAAATCGTTAAATTATTCAATTAGAGCCGCCGACTCCAACTACCGTCCATGTACGATCCATACTAGATCTGACCAACTGCCCATCCTACCTACTCTACGTTCTTGACAGCCCATCTTTGTCTCGGTAGAGAGTCTTTCGATGTACGTTTCGGTCCTCTTCCCCATTACTTAGAAAAAGTGAGCCACCGGTTCAGGTACAAGATACTATCATTACCGCCTGGACAATTAGACATCCAACCCGTAATCGCAACGTTATGAAAAAAAAATTAGAGAGTCCATTAGTTCACGAATCATGACAAAATTTTTATCTCTCTAAATAGAAATAAAAATTGAATTATAGGAAATAAAGAATAAAAACAAAAAAAGAAAAAAGGAAGAAAAAAACAAGAAATCCCTCCTTTTTGCTTTTGCAATTAGATTCTTTTCTTTCTATTTCGATTTTTTATTTTATTTCATTCCTATTCTCCTTTCTCGGAAAAAGGGCCTTTAACCAAAGTAAAAGATTACTTCGTTCTTGATTGTTATTTACTTACTCAGTGGATAGGAACATACTCTGGATCAGAATCATGGGGAGTACTTCTTGACCATTTCTACGAACGTAAAGCCCCAGACCAGATGTTTAGAATCAAACAAGTATCACCAGTCTGCTTTCTCTGCTTCTGCTGGGGAATCATTCGGCGGGTTATATCAACAGAAGAAAAGAATAGATTTCTAGTTTTTTGTTGATCGAGCGACACCCCGGATTTGAATTTGGGAAAAAAGGATTTGCGGTCCTACGCCGCCCACTCGGCCATGTCGCCACTTCCCCCGAGCCTCGGTGGCACGACCCAGACAGCGACGGGTTCTGCGCCCTCGCGGGGATGGAGCGACATTCGTATACGTCGGAGAGTCCATTGATGAGAAGGGGCTGGAAAGCTTGAACCCAATTCCTACGGTAATGAATATGAGCGCAATTGAAATTCTGGGGAGTTATACATTTGTGTATTGATAAGACCGTTTACTATTTCTTGAAGCTCAATCTCTCCCCCCGGATGCTATATATATATATATATATATATATATATATATATATATATATATATATATATATGGGAGCACATGGCCGGTCATGTGCTTCTTTCTTTTCTCTTTTTTTTTTCTCCAATTTTCTTCAATTTTCTAGAAATTTCCAAGGTCACAAAAGATGAATTTGTAGTCTTGCTTAGTCATTCCATGCATATATATAGCTCCACAAATATGTAATGTACACATGTGCCATTTCATGGCATGAAAATATTAACATGAAGGGTGGGGCCTACTCCGACATGTCATGAACTAAAATTTCCAAATTCCAAGTTTACCAATGCTCCGTATACCAACAAAAGATGAATATGTGACTAATGCATTCTTAACAAAAGCGGGAAAAAAAATATAACCTTGTCCCTAACTTTCCGCCACTAACTCGGAATATCCAAATGTGTAAAATGCGAGGTATAACATCCTTCCCCCCTTTAGAACATTCGTCCTCGAATGTTCAATTAATCTACTTGCGGATCTACTTAAGCACCCGGGGAGCTCCCTGTTTATAACTATCGTCTACAGTCCATTCATCAACCCGCTTAACCAATTTAGGAATTTAGATTGCTTATTCTTTTTTATCTCTTAACCCGATTTCACGAAGTCATCTCTCGATCCCTCTTCCCGGTTAGCTTTCCGGTTCGGACCTTTTGCAATGGCAGTTGGGTACAGTTTCATGTTGATGCTTCATGTGATTCCATAGCATGTGCTCTTATGTTTAGTTCACTTGGTGGTCCATAAACCTTCTCCTGACATCCGGTGGACTCTTTTATTTCCATTCATGAGAGCATCATTTCCTCTTTCTTCCAAAGTTTTCCAAACCACTAATCATTCTCTCCAAGTGTCTTCTTGAGTTCATCATCTTCCTTTGACACATTTTCGTACCTTTAGCTCGAAGATCTTTCTCGCTCTTTACTCTCCTGTCACTCATTATGTTGCAATCTCTGTAAGAATATACGAAGGTGTTCAGATTAGTCCGCGAAATACCTCAGCGTCGCTTTACTAATCCTTATGTTCTACCTTGTCTTCCCTTCTCTTGTCTTACCTCCGGTGTCGGGACAGATCCTTAGTTTTACCGTAGCCCTGCCTCGCCTGTCCTCAGCACTAATTCTATTTTAGTAATTGGCTTAAACCATCGCTACATCTTTTCGTAGTGTTCCTGAAATATCCCAACCGCATCATCCTTGCTAAGCCTTCGCTCTTCTTATCAAACACTTACTTAGTCTTATTCTTAGCGTACCAATACTTACAGGTGGCATCACTGTCCTTATACCACTTGTATAAAGTACGTTCAACTTTAGACACGGTCTTTCCGTCTCCCGTTTATTTGACTCTATATATATTGTTCATTCCAAGACTTGCTCGTCCTATTTTGTCATATTTCTCTCCTTATTTAATCGCTCTGACTTCCCCGGCTTCCTACTATAAGGGTTTTCTTTCTCTCCTTTATTATTGACAGGTTACAATAGCATTAGCGGACACCTCCATAGTCAACATCTCGGCCCTTATTCTAGTATAGGATCGCTATCCTTCATACTATTTCTTAGGTTATTCAATACCGTCCTCTTGTCACTCTCTTTTCCTCATACATGTCCACTTCACGGCGTCGGGTCACTCAAAGTCAACGCAAAAACTTCTCACTACCTTAAATACCATCCCGACTTTTATCCTCTTTTGTTAACGGTTTTCCGGTCTTACTAGCTTATTTCGGTAATGGGTCTCACTCGTAGCTCGGTATCCATATCACACATTCTGTCAATTGTTTCTATCTCGTCCTTGCATTTCTCTCTTTTAGCTTCCCCCCTTTAGGGGTGTACTTATATCATTATCTATTTATACTTGCCTCATGTCCTTACTTCCAATCTCAATTAGGCAATACTTTTATTCCGGCAATAAATATCCAAAGTCCTTTTGGCATATTACCTTTATCCTAACTTATCTCGGGTGCTTCCGTTAGTATCCCCTTATCAGCTCTCCCGTTTACGTCTGGCTTTCATTTTTGCCCATGAGAGATCTTATGCTACCTCTATATCGTTCAGAACACACTATTCCTACATAATCCTTCTCCCATTTTTAAAACGTATTCTGTTCGTCCACGCTTATCCGTATCATACTTGATCATCTTCTACCACGATTATACCTTGCTTCATTTCCTATAACTTGGCTTTTCATCGTCCCATCACTTATGGTGCTCGTGTCTCCGTCACACGTCGGGAACCTATTACTCACGTTGTTGTCTCACTTTCTTTCTTATCTCCTTCTTCCGTTAGCTCCTTTCTCTTTCTTGATGCGATCCGCCCCCGTCCTATGCGATCCGCATGGTTTCTGCTCACCGCCCATTCTAATCTTCGCCAAATTACTCCGGCTTCTCGTTTGCTTCTTACGTACAATTTGTAAATTTTCGCAAAACTTCCCCGAGGGGTCACCCATCCTAAAAATTTCCCTCACTTGGCGACGCTTAACTTTGAAAGCTCATAAAATCGGGTACGTTAATGTTTTACGATCGCGTCCACTCGCCGCAGACCTTTATCACGTAATCGATAAATCGAATCTTAACATCTTCCAAAACGTCCTCGTAACACATCTCATCAACCTATCTTGTCCATACATTCCTATTCGTCTCAATTCTCCTTCCTTCCTGCTCTTGTCTTAATCGTATCCTTACTTCTTTTAACTATTAGCTAGTAAATGATCGTCCCTACTTGTCCACTAAAATTGACACCTTAAATAGCACTCCGTCACGACTCACCCCAGGCCTTTTTTTTTTTGGGGCTACAAGTCCTTTCCCAAATTCTTTTTACCGTATCGACACCGACCTTCTAATTATTCTTATCCTCAATTCCATGATTTAACTTATTCTTCCAAGAGGTCGGCCCTTTCTGGTCTTCGGTCAAATCCCATCGTTACTATTGACACGACCACTTTCCAAACATATTCCGGACTTTCATCTCGTTCTCGTATTATTTCTAGAAAAATTTCGGCGAGAGTTTCCGTATTTCGTACTATCCCAAAGCACATACGCACGAGAAACCAACATGATGCCTCACGAACAATGCGTATCATATATATATCATATCATATCGTATCGTATCACAGCCGCACAGGGCTCCCAATATCCACAATAGTATAAAAACAATTAACTTACCTCGTGCGTTCAACTCAACTGTACCTGTTACACTTTCCTCTTTCAGTTTTCAACTTTATATTTCGATCGTACATCAATACCATACTCAACATACATCTTTCGTACCTTTGCTCACCCTTTTCCGTGCTCTGTAACTTCCAATATCGTCGGTTGCCTTCCTCTGTCAACGCCATTCTTCTGCTAAAATCAAAAGTTAGTAGCAGGAATCTCATCTCCTATGACTTGAATCTACGGCACGATCTAAGATGTCAAAGAAGAGTAACCATCCTAGATGCCCCGTAGCCTCGCTTTTATAAATGTGGGCGACTCACCGCCATAAACGAGGACTCTCCACGGACTTCACTGCAGACAACCCTAGGACGAACTGCTACGATACCAATTTGTCACACCCTTAATCCAATAGGGTGTGATGGGCACCCCACCCTTACTTAGGGCCGAAGCGAACCCTCGACTTTCGTGACAATCATAATCATCATGGGCCCCTTTAAGTAAAACATAAGTACAAATAAAAGATCTTGAAAATAAACTTGCTTTTCATCTTTCTCAAATCATAGTCAAAGCGTAACGCGTGAAATCTTTAATACAATGCATAGTAATACATCGGCTTACATAGCGCTTACGTCAGCACGACATACTATACACCGACCACTATGCGCAAAGTCTGCAACTTGGAAGCGTGAAACCATGGCATATAATACTCGGACTCGG
>NW_026713901.1:0-24535 GCF_029784015.1 Lycium ferocissimum | reverse complement strand
TACAAGGTGCCAAGTGGTTTTCCAAAATAGACTTGAGGTCGGGTTATTATCAAGTAAGAGTTAGAGGAATTATGGAGATTTGAATGTGGAAACACCGGAGAAGGCCTAAGGGCAAAATTGGAATTTTGAAAATTTGTTTCGGGAATTCTAAAATATGATTCATGACTTATTGGGCTCAAAAAAAATAAGGAACTTGAGGCCCATTTTTTTGGAGGGTGGCCGGCCATATGGCCAAGCCCAAACCCAATTTAATTAATTTGCCATGTGCCATGCATGTGCTAAATTAAGGGGGCAATTATATATGCAAGACATCTCTAGAGACTTCAAGAAAAATCAAAAGAAATTGAGAGAAAAAAAGAAGAGAGGCTTCGGGTTTGAGAGAAAGAGAGAAAGAAAAAGAAGAAAAAAATTCTTGGAGTTCAATCCTTTGATTCAATTCAAATTCTTGTGGGATTATTACTAAGCTCAAGGAGCTTTACAAGTTAGTATAATTTTCAAGTCAAGGAGTGTTTGTCTTGGCAAGGAGAAGAAATTTGGAAAGGTAAGAATTCTTGTTTTTATATTGGGAGAATTATGTATGTGTTGTAGTATGTGTAGAGTATATGAGAATTATGGAAGTGTTGTATGCATGTGGTGTGTGTTTGTGTGTTGGCCGTGGCATATGGTAGTGTATGAACGAAATTGTTAAACTTGTAAGTATGTTGATTATGTTGTCATGGCCTTAAGAAATATATGAGAAGTATGAAGAATTTGTATGTTGTGAATTATGGAGTGAAGCCGTGTGTATGTGTGTATATATATATATATATATAGCCGTGCATGTGCATGGTTGTGTATTGAAGATGTGTTGAATTTTATGTTGTGTTCTAGTTGTAGTTATGATGAAATTCATATTGGAGATGGAAGTTGAATAAATTGGATTGAAGTTGGAAATGTGTATGTTGGCCGAGAGTTATGGAAAGGTTGGGAATAAAAATGAATTGGCTTGCTTGATATTTTAGTTGTGTCGTTATGATTCTTAGAACATCAAGGAAGGTTTGATGGGTTGAGTTAGTATTGATTTGAAAGTATGAAGTTGAAATAAGAATTATGGCATTATGTTGGAAAGTAAGCATATTGTGTTGATTGTTGTTGTTATTGATGTTGTTGTTGGCTTGTTGTTGGTTATTTGAGCCGAGCTAAGTCTCGGGGGTGTGGTATGTATAGGGGAAGTCTTTGCCGAAATTTCGGTAGCCAAGTATAACCCCAAGTTGAAATATTAGTTTGCATGAATAGTAATTGGTAAGAATGACCATTTGCGGTTTTTGGACGAAACGGGAACGGAGATTTGAGGAGCGTAAGGCGTAATCCGGGTATGTAAAGCCTTCCCTATCTTTCTATGGCATGTTACGAGTCTAACGGGCTTGACAACGAGCCTCGATGACCCTTCGCTACCCACAATTCGAGATTGAAATTAGCGCAAAATCCGTCGGTAAGATTGAACCAATTTCTTCTAAGATTGATCTATAAGTATGTATTTTCCATAAATGGAGTCAAAACACCCCTAAGTTGATTATGAACGACTCCCTAAGGGTTATTATCCATAATTTATGTATTGTACTATGATTGGGTCCGAGGTGGGCCCACAATACCCTGAAACTCCCGGTAAGGTCCAAATCGATCTGTTTCTGTCTGTTTTTCGTAGATAACTCTTAATTATGTTCTGTCCGCTAACTAATGAGCATTATGACTGTCTTTCTGAGTCTGAATATTATTCTGACCTCTGGTACGATTCTGGATACTCTGTTCTGATATGATCCGCCTATTCTGATCTGACTTATCTTCTGAACTACTTCAGTTTGATTACGTCTGTATGTCGGTCTGTATGTATATGGTTTCTCATGGATCTGTTCGTGGATGTCTCAATGCTTCCTTCACTGCGCCGGGCCGGGTTCTCGTGATTCGTGCACCTCACCGCATTATTCACCGCGTCCCTCGGATTGTGCGGGCCGGATCCGTTCGTATTTGATTCGGATCCGATTATGATTATGATCCGATTATGTGATATTACGGGGATGGCGGCCAGATGGCATTTGATTTGATTACGTCTATCCACCGCGTCCCGTACTACGAGGGCCGGGTTACGTTACCGCGTCCCTTATTAAAGGGCCGGGATACGTACGTATGTGAAAGGGATCCGATTTCGATATGTACGTTCGCATATGATTATGACTCGCATGCATGATTACTCGTACGTTACGGTTACGTATGTCCGATTTGGACTACGATTCGTCACATCACATTTCGTACGTCCGACCCGTATTCTAATTACGACCCGTCCGTACTATACATTTGAGATCCGATTCGTAAGAGAATCGTGATCGGTCCGTACGCTCCGTAAGTCTGACTCCGCTACGAATCCGATTCTGTTCGCTCTATTTCTGTATTTTCGTCTGTTACGATTTTACATATCTGACTCGGGGTATTTTAATTATGTATGTTATGTTTCCGCTTTACATACTCGGTACATCTTCGTACTGACCCCCTTGCTTCGCGGGGGGCTGTGTTACATGCCCACAGGTACGGACGCGCCGCACGGTACGCCGCCGCTTAGGATATTGGTCCGTTGTCCGGAGAGCTCCTTTTCCGATCCGGAGCCGATACTTTTGGTATATATCTTCTCGTTGTC
Source organism: Lycium ferocissimum (assembly GCF_029784015.1). Classification (NCBI taxonomy): domain Eukaryota; kingdom Viridiplantae; phylum Streptophyta; class Magnoliopsida; order Solanales; family Solanaceae; genus Lycium; species Lycium ferocissimum. The sequence goes on along the minus strand of NW_026713901.1, from coordinate 21,867 downwards.
CGTTGTTCGTATATATGATCATTTGGGTACGGCGGGGCCCTGTCCCGTCTTCTGATTCTGCCTTCTGATTCTGATCTGTATGTTAGAGGTCTGCAGATATGTCTGTGGGGTGTGGGTTATCACTGTCTGGGTAAGTGTGTGTGATATGCGACTCTGTCTGTTATAATAGCCCTAACGGCTTCTGTATAATTTTCAGTATGTATATGTATATATATGTTCGTGCGATGCACCTTATGTCTGTATTGGATTTATGTATGTTAAACGGATTAGCTATTTGGCATGTCGGATACGTTGGGTAGGTACGTATGGGTGTCCAAGTAGGACACCGATCCACGGCCCACGGGGTTGGGTCGTGACAAAAGTGGTATCGAGCGGTCGGTTCTCGGAATGTACGCAGCCGTGTCTAGTAGAGTCTTGTTTATTGGTGTGTTGGGCCCCACATCTATAAACGGAGGCTACGAGACATCTAGGATGTTATGTTACCCTTTCTTTGACTCTTAGATCGTGCGTTAGCTCCGTGTTATCGGATGTCTTCCTTTTTGACGAACCGTATATTTTTCGGCCGATGCCTCCGAAGAGCGACAACGCGGTGCGAGAGATCGGAGAGACTAGTCAGGTCCGAAGGGTTACTAGGGCCCGTACCCGAGGCTATGCCCGAGATCGTGCCCGGTCGGAGGGTTCGGAACTCCGCCACCGGATGAGGCGGAGCGGGCCCCCGGCGGCTCCGGTGCCCGCTCCCCCCCCGGAGCGGAGGATAGGGGGTTGAGGGAGGCGGTCCCGGTGTCACGACGATAGTGGGCGGGCGGGCCCGCGGACGCGGACGAGAGAGATGATGATGACGGCGTGATAGCCTGCGCGAGTCCGCGATTTCTTGACGTGTGCTCCACGCAGTTTTTCGGGTCTAAGCCCGACGAGGACCCGCATGATTTCATTCGGCGGATGCGGCGTTCGTTGGATTTGGTTCGGGCTTCGGCGACCGAGTCCGTCCCCCTTTGCCGCACACAAAGCCGGGATGTTGCCCTTCATTGGTATGAGTCTTGGGGGCTCGTCTAGGGGTGAGGATGCTCCCCGGCCACGTGGGACGAGTTTTCGGCCCGCTTTCCTCCGCCACTTTTTACCCCCGAGCCGCGGCGGGCGAGAGTTGACCGATTTTTGCGGCTTCGCAGAGGTAGGAGCATTCGAGTATAATGGAGTTTGACTCTCGGCCCGTTATGCGCCGATGATTGTAGCCGATATGGAGGACCGGATGCACCGGTATGTGATGGGGTTGATCCCTATCTAGTTGATTGTTGCATATATGGCGGCGCGGATCGGTATGGATATCGCCCGATTACGAGTTATGCACGGGGCGTAGAGGATCGGCATAGGGAGGACCGCCTAGCGAAAATTTATTACAGAGACGGCCCAAGATTATGTGTATTTGAGGGATATTCGAGATTCCCGAGGTGGACGTTCTCGACGTAGTCCGGTAGGTCCCTCCCTCCGAATGTATGGACACGGTCGTCGGCGTTTTGAACGCGTCCGTAAGGGGCCAGCCCGAGATTTCGGGGCATGGGCCCGGGAAGTATTCGGGTCGGTCCCAGGCCACCTTGCCCGGTGCACATATTGTGGTAAGCCCCACCCGGGAGTGCTACCGCGCTACGGCGCCCTAACTTTCGTGGTAGCCCGATCACATTGTGAGAGAGTGCCCGTTCAAAATATTCGAGGTGGCTCGGCCCGGCCCACGGGATCGATTCGGCTCATCTTCTCCCTCAGTGGCCCCGCGCCCCACAGGGCGGGGTATGCCGGCGCCGGCAGGTCGCGGCGGGGGTCGCGGCGGAGCACCCGGTGCGGCGGTCCTTCGAACCGCATATATGCGTTGACTACCCGGTCGGACCCGGAGTATGTAATTAATCTCTTTCTGGAAGACACGTGCATTTGATCCGTATTGTGTTCTGGTTAATCCTATTCTGCATCTCTGATCGCGATCCTGTACGTCATATTTCTATGTCCCTGTGTTCGGTGAAATTCAGTTTAATATGCCTCTGTACGTTCAACTCTGATCATAGTTCTGTCTGGTATACTTTGGTGCGTCTGATTCTGATCTCAAGTCGGTCTGATAAATTTCTGTATATCTGACTCCGATACGAATCTGTCTGATATATTTCTTATGTCGCCCCCCCGGATCAAATCGTCCGGCATATGTCCGTACGTCCGACCCCGACTGTGAATCGGTCTAATATATGTGTCTATACGTCTGATTCTGATTTCGAAATTTGTCCGCTAAATCTCTATATGTCTGACTCCGATTATAAATCCGTCTGATATACCTCTGTACGTCTGGCTCTGATTTTGAGATCGCTTAAGACGATGTCGGATTATGCTTCAGTCTGTTGCACTTTCGTGCTTCTGATTCCGGATATGACCTTGTCTGACGTCCGTTTGCTCTTCTGGTTCTGGTTAAGATTCTGTCCGCCGTATGTCCGATTTAAGACGGCACGAATAACCCTAATACGGTGATATTGAAGAAAGATGGGTGAAGTTGGAAAATGGCAAGTAGACCTCCCCGACTGATTTCGAGTTACCATAAGGTTGAATTAACATTCGAGGACGAATGTTTTAAAGGGGGGGAGAATGTTATATCCCGCTTTTCCGCATAATCGGAAAATTCGAAATAATTGTGATTTATGAGAAAAGAGGCCATGTTTGAATTTTTCTTAGTAAGTGTGTGGCAATTATGGAGATTTGAATGTGGAAACACCGGAGAAGGCCTAAGGGCAAAATTGGAATTTTGAAAATTTGTTTCGGGAATTCTAAAATATGATTCATGACTTATTGGGCTCAAAAAAAAATAAGGAACTTGAGGCCCATTTTTTTGGAGGGTGGTCGGCCATATGGCCAAGCCCAAACCCAATTTAATTAATTTGCCATGTGCCATGCATGTGCTAAATTAAGGGGGCAATTATATATGCAAGACATCTCTAGAGATTTCAAGAAAAATCAAAAGAAATTGAGAGAAAAAAAGAAGAGAGGCTTCGGGTTTGAGAGAAAAGAGAGAAAGAAAAAGAAGAAAAAAATTCTTGGAGTTCAATCCTTTGATTCAATTCAAATTCTTGTGGGATTATTACTAAGCTCAAGGAGCTTTACAAGTTAGTATAATTTTCAAGTCAAGGGAGTGTTTGTCTTGGCAAGGAGAAGAAATTTGGAAAGGTAAGAATTCTTGTTTTTATATTGGGAGAATTATGTATGTGTTGTAGTATGTGTAGAGTATATGAGAATTATGGAAGTGTTGTATGCATGTGGTGTGTGTTTGTGTGTTGGCCGTGGCATATGGTAGTGTATGAACGAAATTGTTAAACTTGTAAGTATGTTGATTATGTTGTCATGGCCTTAAGAAATATATGAGAAGTATGAAGAATTTGTATGTTGTGAATTATGGAGTGAAGCCGTGTGTATGTGTGTATATATATATATATAGCCGTGCATGTGCATGGTTGTGTATTGAAGATGTGTTGAATTTTATGTTGTGTTCTAGTTGTAGTTATGATGAAATTCATATTGGAGATGGAAGTTGAATAAATTGGATTGAAGTTGGAAATGTGTATGTTGGCCGAGAGTTATGGAAAGGTTGGGAATAAAAATGAATTGGCTTGCTTGATATTTTAGTTGTGTCGTTATGATTCTTAGAACATTAAGGAAGGTTTGATGGGTTGAGTTAGTATTGATTTGAAAGTATGAAGTTGAAATAAGAATTATGGCATTATGTTGGAAAGTAAGCATATTGTGTTGATTGTTGTTGTTATTGATGTTGTTGTTGGCTTGTTGTTGGTTATTTGAGCCGAGCTAAGTCTCGGGGGTGTGGTATGTATAGGGGAAGTGCTTTGCCGAAATTTCGGTAGCCAAGTATAACCCCAAGTTGAAATATTAGTTTGCATGAATAGTAATTGGTAAGAATGACCATTTGCGCTTTGGACGAAACGGGAACGGAGATTTGAGGAGCGTAAGGCGTAATCCGGGTATGTAAAGCCTTCCCTATCTTTCTATGGCATGTTACGAGTCTAACGGGCTTGACAGCGAGCCTCGATGACCCTTCTGCTACCCACAATTCGAGATTGAAATTAGCGCAAAATCCGTCAGTAAGATTGAACCAATTTCTTCTAAGATTGATCTATAAGTATGTATTTTCCATAAATGGAGTCAAAACACCCTAAGTTGATTATGAACGACTCCCTAAGGGTTATTATCCATAATTTATGTATTGTACTATGATTGGGTCCGAGGTGGGCCCACAATACCCTGAAACTCCCGGTAAGGTCCAAATCGATCTGTTTCTCGTCATTTTTCGTAGATAACTCTTAATTATGTTACGTCCGCTAACTAATGAGCATTATGATGTCTTTACGAGTCCGAATATTATTCGACCTCGGTACGATTACGGATACTCGTTCGATATGATCCGCCTATTCGATCGACTTATCTTCGAACTACTTCGGTTTGATTACGTCTATATGTCGGTCCGTATGTATATGGTTTCTCATGGATCTGTTCGTGGATGTCTCAATGCTTCCTTCATCGCGCCGGGCCGGAGTTCGTGATTCGTGCACCTCACCGCATTATTCACCGCGTCCCTCGGATTGTGCGGGCGGGATCTGTCTGTATCCGATTCGGATCCGATTATGATTATGATCGATTATGTGATATTATGGGGATGGCGGCCGGATGGCATTTGATCGATTCTCGTCTATCCACCGCGTCCCGTACTACGAGGGCGGGTTCGTTACCGCGTCCCTTATTAAAGGGCGGGATACTCGTCGTATGTGACCGGGATCCGATTTCGATATGTACGTACATATGATTATGACTGCATGCATGCATGATTCTCGTCTCGCGCTTACGATTCGTATGTCGATTTGGACTACGATTCGTCCGTAAGCGTCACATTTACGTACGTACGACCCGTATTCTAATTACTCGTATGCTATACATTTGAGATCCGATTACGTGCGAATCGTCCGTACGCTCCGTAAGTCCGACTCCGCTACGAATCCGATTCGTTCGCTCTATTTACGTATTTTTCGTACGTTACGATTTTACATATACGACTCGGGGTATTTTAATTATGTATGTTATGTTTCCGCTTTACATACTCGGTACATCTTCGTCGACCCCCTTGCTTCGCGGGGGCGTGTTACATGCCCACAGGTACAGACGCGCCGCACGGTACGCCGCCGGTTTAGGATATTGGTCTGCTGTCTGGAGAGCTCCTTTCTGATCCGGAGCTGATACTTTTGGTATATATCTTCTGTTGTCTGTTGTTCTGTATATATGATCATTTGGGTACGGCGGGGCCCGTCCCGTCTTCGATTCTCGCCTTCGATTCGATCCGTACGTATGTTAGAGGTACGAGATATGTACGTGGGGTGGGTTATCACCGTTGGGTGCGGGTAAGTGTGTGTGATATGCGACTAGGCTTGAGGTCGTTATAATAGCCCTAACGGCTTCGTATAATTTTCGGTATGTATATGTATATATATGTTCGTGCGATGCACCTTATGTATTCCGTATTGGATTTATGTATGTTAAACGGATTAGCTATTTGGCATGTCGGATTTTGGTTGACTTAGTTGGGTAGGTACGTATGGGTGTCCAAGTAGGACACCGATCACGGCTAACCTAAAAGTTAGCTAAATTTCGGGTTGGGTCGTGACATTAACTTCGGCTCGAAGGGCCGGATGGCTATGTGGTGTATTGTGATGCTTCTGGCGAGGGGTTAGGATGTGTATTGATGCCGCACGGTAAAGTCATTGCTTATGCTTTGAGACAGCTGCGAAAACATGAAAAGAACTACCCAACTCACGATCTTGAATTGGCTGTAGTTATTCATGCATTAAAAATGTGGAGACATTATTTGTATGGTGTGCACGTTAACATCTATACAGATCACAAGAGTCTCCAATACATTTTCAGATAGAAGGAGTTGAATCTGCGGCAGCGGCGGTGGTTGGAATTATTGAAAGACTATGATGTGAATATTTTATACCACCCCAGGAAGGCAAATGTAGTAGCCGATGCGCTTAGCCGCTGATCAGTGGGTAGCTTATGTGAGGTGCCATCGGAGAAGAAAGAATTAATTCATGAGCTCCACCAACTAGCTAATCTTGGCGTACATTTAGTTGATTCAGGTGGTGCAGGAGTTAGTGTTAATAATCTTACAGTTTCGTCCTTGGATATGGAAGTAAAAGAGCGACAGTATGAAGATCCTCAGTTGAGTCATTATAGAAATACGTTTCATGAGAAAGAGGAGTCTCCATTTGAAATCTCTATAGATGGAATTCTTAGATATCGAGATAGGCTATGTGTTCCAAATATTGCAGAATTACGTCGTCAAATTCTAGAGGAAGCTCATTTTTCTCGGTACTCTATTCATCCGGGAACGACAAATATGTATCATGATCTCAAGGTGATGTATTGGTGAGATGGTATGAAAAGAGACATAGCAGAATTTGTAGCCCAATGTCCAAATTGCCAGCAAGTGAAGATAGAACATCAAAAGCAGGAGGATTATTGCAAGCAATGGAAATTCCTACATGGAAATGTGAAGTGATCAATATGGATTTTATTGTAGGACTACCCCGTTCCCGAGGCAAGTATGATTCTATATGGGTGATTGTGGACAGACTCACAAAAGCAGCTCATTTTCTTCCTGTCAGAACCACCTACTCAGCGGAAGATTATGCGAGGTTGTATATCAAGGAGATTGTGAGACTTCATGGAGTTTCGGTATCCATTATCACAGATAGAGGGGCACAATTTACAGCCAAGTTCTGGAAATCTTTCCAGGAAGGTTTAGGTACCCAAGTCAAGCTTAGCACTGCATTTCATCCGCAAACTGATGGATAGGCCGAACGTACCATTCAGACCTTGGAGGATATGCTAAGAGCATGTGTTCTAGATTTCGGTGGTAGTTGGGATGACCACTTACCCCTAATTGAGTTCGCATATAATAATAGCTATCATTCTAGTATCCAAATGGCTCCGTATGAAGCTTTATATGGAAGGAAGTGCAGATCTCCAATTGGATGGTTTGAAATAGGAGAGGTACAGTTAATAGGCCCTGAGTTGATTCAACAAGCTGTAGCAAAATTCAAGGTGAACCGAGATAGGTTGTTGACAGCCCAAAGTCGCCAAAAATCTTATGCGGATAACCGCCGGCGAGATTTAGAATTTCAAATTGATGATTGGGTATTTCTGAAAGTGTCGCCAATGAAAGGGGTGATGAGATTTGGTAAGAAAGGAAAGTTAAGTCCTCGATACATTGGACCCTACAAGATCATCCGCAAGGTGGGTCAAGTAGCTTACGAATTGGACTTGCCTTCAGAGCTTGAATCAGTCCACCCAGTTTTTCATGTCTCAATGCTCCGTAAGTGTGTTGGAGATCCTACAAAGATTGTGCCAATAGATGATGTTCAGATCACAGAAAAGCTAGCCTATGAAGAAGTGCCTATTGCCATATTAGACAGGCAAGTACGGAGACTTCGAAATAAGGAAGTAGCTTCAGTTAAGGTCTTATGGTGAAATAACAACCGAGAAGAAATGACTTGGGAAGCGGAAGAGAAGATGAAATCCACATACCCGCATTTATTTCAGTCCCCGGAAGAGATCTATGATGAGACATCGAGATTATGAGGTATGTATGTCTTTCTTTTACGCATATAGGTCGTGTGTGGCTAATCAATATTGCTATTGTGTTGTGGCCCTGTGACGCAATGTTATTATGGGTTGTTGTGAGAGGATGGTAGCGCCATATTACAGGGGAGACTCGGGCGAAATTTTTTCTAGAATTCCCGATGACTTAACATTCGAGGACGAATGTTCCAAAAGGGGGGAAGGATGTTACACCTTGGAAAATTCCCGTTAATGTACAGTGAATAGGATGACGAAAGGTAATACGTATACGGTGTTTTGATAAACAAGGAATAGTATTTAATGACCCTAATTAAGATTTCCAAAGACATTCGAGGTAACAGGAGAAAGTTGTTAAGGAAAGCGAGTCATATGTTGTGTGTCGCATAAGAATTACGAGTATCGAGTTAATGACGTTATAATGAGGCTTTGGGGAAGAGTTATAACATCCCTTAGATTGACATTGAAGTGTTAAACAAGTGTTAAGAAGGTTCCATAAGGATCAGAGATCAAGCGAGTCGACGAAAATGATTTCGGAATCACTAGGCATTATACGGCCCAACATACTGGCCGTATAAATTATACTGGCCGTATGTCTGGCCGTATAATCAGCCCAGAATGGTATGTCTCACTGGACCAGATCTAGGGCCAGACATACGGCTAGTAGAAAATATACGGACCGTATGTTGGTCCGTAGATCTCGGTCGGGGCAGATTGTGAATTAATATAAGGGACCTCTCTTTCATTTCATTTTCATTTCATTCCCACTCCACAGGTCAAGAAACCTCTAGAACATTCTCTCCACACTTCATCCACAATAACACAAAGGAAATTGATGATCAACTTCATCAAATCAACAAGAATCAAGAGTGTGAAACCCATTAAAGCCATCTAAGTCAAGAAATCCCAAAAGAAGTGAAATAGGTTTTGGTGCAAGAAGGATACTTCCACTCAAGACTTGTTCCTATGCTATCTAAGGTAAGTTTCATGGCATTTTCATGATGTTTGAAGTATTGATAAGTTGAAACACTTGGATTGTAGAAGAGTATAGAAAATGGGTCACAAATGGGTGAATAGTGTCATTGTTGAGTGGTAGTTTGGATTGAATCATGAAAATGGATATGTTGTGACTATGAACACATTATAAATGACATTTAGAACATGGAATAAGTATTGTATGAGAAAGAACGCGATAGTGAACCTTGATCATGATTATGGAGAATTTGAAGTGAAATTGTGAAATGTGAGCAATGCAATCGAATGATGCTTGTTGTTTATGATATTGTGATTGTTGTTATGAATGTTGAGAGATGATATGGAATATGAAGGAAGTAGTATAAACAAAGAAATGCTGCCCAATTTTCTCTAGCTTTAGTAAGTACGTTCCTATGATTGTTTAGCTAATGTCGATACTAATTCTCTTGAAGGTAAAAACATGTGCATTAAAGGAGAACGAGCAAGCAATAGAATAGTTAAATGACAAAGGTATGTGAGGCTAGTCCTTTCTTTCTAAGGCATGAATCTTATGGCATGATTTTCCTCCTTCTTTATGAATTTCCTATCTACAAGATAACTATGAGTCCTTGTTCATGAATAAGTCATATGAGATAAGAGATATGCGATGAGTACGATAATGACGATGATAAGCTAAGTCTAAAGAAGCTATAGTTCATGATATGATGTTCCTATAAAGCTAATGAAGCTATCCATAGTTTATTGACGTTGATTATTGTATACACTCACCTTATATGCTAATTCCTTCAAGGTGAGGCAGAATGTTCATGAATGCTCCATAATTTAATCGGGGGTTCACGACCTTATGTCACCCCGATAAAGTATAGTTGTCCTTGAGTTTTCATGCATACATAATGATAGGTTTATTATGATGAGCATACGATGATATTACACCGCACCTATATGACCGGGCAGTCACCGCCAAGGCGGGCAGCTATACACCATGGCCAGATGGCATGGGCAGACACCACTAGTGGGCGGCATGAGATGGTACCCCGGACCCGGGAGGCCTAGACGCGGGCTAATGTTATTGATTATTACACCGTACCTATATGGTCGGGCAGCTTATACATTTATGCATATTTGACATAATGTTGATTATGACAGTAAGCAGCATGCATTATTTCTTTTATGAATCAGTTAGTTACAGATTGCTCCTCACTTGATGTCTCCCTTGTTTCATTGATGTCTTATTATTGTTTATGCCTTACATACTGAGTACAATGTTCATACTGACGTCCTTTTCCTTGGACGCTGTGTTCATGCCCACAGGTAGACAGGGAGACGGTGCAGATCCTTAGGAGCTATCAGCAGATTCACAGGAGCCCTCCTTTGTTCCGGAGGTGCTATTTTGAGACAGTATTTTTGTGTGTATATATATATATTTTGGGCACGACGGGGTCCTGTCCCGTCCATATGTCTAGTACTCTGGTAGAGGCTCGTAGATACGCAGTGTGGGTAGTATGGTCTCACAGTCTTTCATGTATATGCATGTGTATATATTATTTTGATAGCCGAAGAGCTTATGTATATAAAGTAAATATGTTTCAAATGATAGTAGTTTTCTATGATTATGAGCATATACTATGAGTGAGAGCAGATGAGTAACAGAATGAGCGGTGTTCGGTGGTTAGCCCCGGATACCCGTCATAGCCCGTAGCCGGGTCGTGACAGTTTATGAGTTTTCGAGGTAGAGTTTATTGCATAAATTTTACAGCAGATGCTATCACTCAGATATAAGTCAGCAATGGGCCACTAGGTTATTCAGCATATGGAAAGTACGAGTTTAGGGGTGCTTGGTCAGTGATGGTCGAGCACACGTCACGGCCCATTGGTTTGGGGTCGTGACAGGAATAAAGTGGTAGAGTAAGGGAATTAATTATTATAATGGTTAGTAGTGTTTGCATAGTAGTTTCTTGGTGATTTCCACGTGGTACCATGGAATATAGGGGCAGATGACTGTGCAAAATTGTAAGGTTATGTGGAATCTTTCATGTTTTATCTTTGGTGGGTGGGCCAAATGGGCGACACATGTAAAAAGGAAAAGGACAACAACAATTGGGATTCTTCATATTAGGTGGTAAAATTAATTTCAATAGAGAGGTTTTGGTGGAATATTGGTCATGAGCAGCAACGATATATATACATAAAAGCCTTATGCAATAATAATTTTCATAAGAATTAGAAAAAAGAATAGAGCCGAGGTTGAACTGCTAAATGAATTGTGAGGTTGGACTGGTAAGGAAGCTAACGAGGTATGTAAGGTTTTCTGTTATACCTCACATTTTGTACGTCGGAATATTTTTAAGTTGTTTGCGACAAATTAGGGACGAGGTTATTTTCCGACTTTGTTGTAAGACATAAGTGTTTTATGATTTTATGGGATGGAAATATTAATGAAAATTTGGGGTTAAAAGTGGAATTTTGGAAATTAGTAGTTCATGAAAAACAAGGCCACATGTAGTGTGGGCCATGGCTACATGGAAGATTAATATATGTAGAGTTAGATGACTTGTTAAGTCATTTTCATCATGTTCATCTTTTGGAAATTTCATGAAACTTGGAGAAATTTGGAGGAAAGGAAAATTAAAATAAAAAAAAAAAAAAAAAAGGGGGGGGGGGGGGGGGGGGAACATGGGGCACATGTTCCCCATCAATATATATATATATATATATATATATATATATATATATATATGTGTGTGTGTGTGTGTGAGATGACTAAGGAGACCACACTTCATCATTCTAAGTCCTAGAAAGTTCAAGAAAAAAAATGAGGAAAAAAAAGAGAGGAGAAACGGTTTTGAGGGGCTGGTAAGGTGACCATGAAGAGCGTTTTCTTCAATCTTTCAACTCATTGGAAGGCCCTCTACAACATGGAATAATTGTGGGAACAAGAAAAACATTCTTCCTTGGAGAACGTGTCCTAGCTGAGAGGTGGAGGAGATGGATGGAAAGGTATGATTCAATCTTATTTTTCATATGTTATAGATGTGTTGTGTATGTTGTGAAGTATGGAAATGAATGATAATCATGAAAATAGGGATGTTGAAGTGGAGCCATGAATGTTGATGTTGGCCGTGCATGTGTGTTGTATGTCTAGGAGTGATGCATTAATTTTAATTAGCATGTTGGTGGTTGTAGAGTGTCGAAATGGATGGAAATCATGAAACCTTCAATGTTGGTGTTGAACCGTGGTGTGTGGTGTGTGTGTGGCCGTGTAGGGGCTGTTTTGGAGGGAGCATGATGAACTAATTTTACGTAGTATTTGGTTGTTGTTTATTGTGGATTATGTGATGAAAAATAAAGGTTTAATGACCTATGTCGAAGTTGTAGTGTTGTGGGCTGTTTTGGGAAGTTAATATGAATCTAATATGTTTTCTTATATTTATGAAGGTAATGTGGTAATGTATGGAATTGTTGACGTAGTATGAGAATTTGAAAGAAAGAAACGCATTATTGTCGTATTCATTAAGTTGGAAGGTTTTGGGTTTCATAGCATATTGTTTGAACTGTCTTGAATACTTTGTGGATTGTTCGGAATATTCTTAAATCTTGTCTGGATGGTTGTTGGTTTGGTTGTTGTTGATAATTGGCCGAGTTAAATTCTCGGGGTTGGTGAATATATAGGGGAGGTGCTGCCGAAATTTTCATAGAAGAAGTGACGGCTCGGAATTGGGTTCTTTAATGCTTATGGCTAATGTTGGGTGTCCAATGACATTTTTGTAGATCGCGAGAAGCCGAGACGTAAGCGTGGATTAGTTTAGAGGGCGGCCAAGGTATGTAAAGCTCACCTTTCTTTCTTTGGCATGTCCTAGTTAAAGTAAGCTATGATATGATCCCCGAGGTAATTCTACTCCTACGATCCGAGCATGTCCGTGATTCTTATATGCCTCTCAATGTTGACAATTTTAAGGTAATAAAAATTATGGTCCTTATGTCTTTCGTATGCTTGGAAATAAATGTCGCCTAAAGAATTTTGTGCTTAAAAGGTTTAGAAACTACGAACAACCGTAACTTTCACATATGAGCTCGGATCGCTCCGAAACGCTCGTAGGAGGTTCCCTAATGTATAACATCCCCGACATTCATAGGCGGGCTCGGACCGGATTGGTACTTGCCCGTGGGCCCGCAAGACGTTCCGTTGTATAGTTTTAGCAACTTGGTAATATAACTTAATATGGTTAATAATCTGACTTCCGAATATGATTACTCACTTATCTTTAAGTCCGAAATAAGAAATCGTAATATGATTCCGATAATAAGAAATCAAGTCCCGATATTCAAAGAAATATTGACTATGATATGGGCTTGGTTCTTGAATAATAGTCCGTTTTGATTACTTTACGTAAAATTATAAAATAAGAATTCTATGATTCCGATACATGATTATGATGCCTAAAGTTCTATTTGATAAGTCCCGGATAATATCTGGAAGAGATTTGATTTGATTAACGCCATCGGCTTGTAAATGATAATTTGGCGGATTATTCTGTTAAGTTTGTGTAAATGTATGAAGTGAGAATTCGTATACATATGATTCTGATACGTAACTCTGATTGCTAAATTATATTTGATATGTTCCGAATAACATTCGAAAGAAACCTGATTTGACTATTGCTTGGATTCTGGAATGATAGTCTGTTTTGATTGTTCTGTTAAGTCTGTGTATATGTTTGGAGATGCGTATAGATCACCCGATTCTGCTCGTGCATGATATTGTTACTTCCTTCGCCGAGTCCCGGGCCGGTACTATCGTGCGCACAATGCGAAGTATGATGAGCTTCCGAAGTATGATGAGCGACTATTATTATGGTGTTATGATGTGTACGGTATGCCGAGCCCCTTTTAGCCGGGTGCACCGTGGTTATATGATATGATGTGTGACGGAGATGCGAGAGATCCGAAAACTTTTGAAGTATGATGAGTTGTGGCGCCCAAGGCGGGAGGGCGACCACGTTCCGTCCGCGGGTCCTATTATGGACCACACAAGATATATGATATGATAATTTGATTGATCTAATGACATAATGATTTGATAATGTGATGATCGATAATATAATGAATACGTTCGATGATGCGATAATCGACAATCCGATGATATGATAATCGATGCTATGATAATCGATGCTATGATTTACGATAATATGATGACATGATGATATGATATGATGTTTGAGTCCCTCACAGGGCCGGGACACGTTATGTATATATATATATAAATGTTACACGAGTCGGGGTGGGGCAAACCAAGTTATGAAACTCTCGGGGCGAGGCAAAATTCCGCATACTTGTTTTAGGCGAATCCCACATCGGTTAATGTCGCCTATTATGATATGATCTATTTTCTATATATGATCAAAAAATAAGCTAAGTCTTCTCGACATTCGATTATTAAATATGTTTTACGTACTTCGGATTTCCGAATTGACATGATTATGATATGGTTTGCTCACCGGTATATGTATATACATAATAAGTGTTACACAGGCAAGTTATGACTCTCCGGTTCCTACACTTGTTTTCTGTGGTTTTTCATTCGGTTAGGGGTTACGGATTTCGTTTCATACTCGCATATTCCGTACGCGGCGTTTCATGCCGCGCAGGTACATCCAGGTGAGCTGAAGATATTAGCAGACGATGTTCCAGCGGGATTGGCGAGCTCCACCTTCTCCGGAGTGCAGCCGAGTCTATGTATATATATGTGTTATGGTATCTGATTATGTTAGAGACTTTGCAGACAGTGTCATATGTATAAGATGTCAGTCAGGAGCGGCTCCATAAGCCGTTGTAGTGTTATACATGATATTATAGATTTTGTACGTTTGCAAGTTTTGTCTGAATTGAAAAGATATAAAGTATGTTCGTTTTTCAAAAAAAAAAAAAAATTTCACTATGCATTTATGATCTGGTTAGGGGCCCATTATGACTACGAGTATTATGATAGTCAGAGGGTTCGCTCGGCCCTAAGTAAGGGTCGGGTGCCCATCACACCCTATCGGATTAAGGGTGTGACAAATTGGTATCAGAACGGTTCGTCCTAGGGGTTGTCTGCAAAGTCGTGTCCGGTAGAGTCCTGTTTATGGTGTGTAGCGCGCCACATTTATAAACAGGAGGCTATGGGGCATCTAGGATGGTTGCTCTTCTTTGGCATCTTAGATCGTGCTGCAGAGCCAAGTTATAGGAAATTCCCGACATTGACTCTTGATTTCGGCAGAGGAATGACGTTGACAGGCAGAAGCGACCAGCGGTATGGAAGGTTACAAAGCACGCAGGTAAGTAAAGATACGAAAGATATATATCAAGTAAGGTATTGGCATACGATTGAAAGGCAAAGTTGAAAACTGAAAAGGAAGGTAAGCAAGAAAATGTGACACGTGTAGTCGTGTTGAGCATATGAGGTAAGTCTAATATTTTCAGCCTTTTATGAATATTGAGAGCCCTGTGTGGCTATGATACGATATGATATGACATGATATGTATATATGATGATGGCCCTGTGAGGCACTATTGGTATCTCCTGCGTGCAGGTTTTGGGATAGTAAGAAATACAGAGGAAACTCTGCCGAAATTTTTCTGGAAATAATACGAGAATGAGATACAAGTTGGAAAATATTTTGAAAAAGTCGGGTTAATAGTAGCGATGAAAGTTGACTGAGCTGTAAAGTACGGCTGCCCTCTAGGAATAAGTTAGCTGTGGAATGAGTAGTGACATAGGAAATAAGACGTCGGTGGAAATATGGTAGAAAGAAATTTGGAAAGACTTGTGCTACTAGGCGATGATTTAGAAAGGATCGGTAGGTTTGGATAAAGTGACATGACTAAGATAAGGGTATGAAGGAAAAAGAATTGTGACGAATAGGAACGTATTGATAAGACAGCCGGTGAGATGTGTTGTGAGGGCATTTCGGGAATATGTTAAAGACCCCGACTTACTCAATATTATGTGCTGAAGGTTGTGCGGTGAGGTGGACGCGATCATACCGGCATTAACGCACCCGATTTCATTAAAGTCTCAAGGTTAAGCGTGCTGAAGTGAGAGAAATTTTAGGATGGGTGACCCCCCTGGGAAGTTTTCTGAAAATCCTACAAATTCAAACGTAAGGAGCGAATAAGAAATTGGAGTAGTCTAAGAGAGATTAGAGTATGTGGAGCGGCCAGAAACCTTAAAAAGGACACGTAGGACGGTGTGAATCAGGTCGGTGAAGAGAAGGAGTTCACGGAAAGAAAGGAATAAAAAGGAAGCGAGACAACGGTATAGTAATAGGTTAAGACATGTGTAACGGGGGACACGAGTGCTAGCATAAGGTTTCTCGTGAATGCTAGGAAAAGAGATAAAATGTGAACGAACGCATGAACGAATAAAATGAGAAAAGTATAAGAGTAGTGTGTTCTGCACGACACAGAGGTAGCATAAGGTTTCTCGTGTGCAGGAAAAGAGATAGGCATGAACGAGAGAGAAGTGTAAGGATAAGATAGAAACAGTTGATACGGTAATATGTTTAATATGGATGCTCAGGCTACAAATGAGATCCCCCTTTTTATGGAAACAAGTTAGTAAGGTCGGGAAACCGACAATAAGTGGATAAAGGTCAGGATAATGTTTGGAGTAGTGTGGGAAGTCTGGCACAGACTTTGAATGACACGACGCCAGAAAGTGGACGTGTGGGAAGGAAAAGGGTATGACAAAAGAATATTGGATAGCTTAAGAAATAGTATGAAGAATGGCAATAGCTATGAAAAAGGGAGCTCCCCCGAGATGCTTATGAGACTCCGTACCACTAGTTGAACATTCGAGGACGAATGTTCTAAAGGGGGGAAGGATGTTATACCTCGCATTTTGTACGTCGGAATATTTTTAAGTTGTTTGCGGCAAATTAGGGACGAGGTTATTTTCCGACTTTGTTGTAAGACATAAGTGTTTTATGATTTTATGGGATGGAAATATTAATGAAAATTTGGGGTTAAAAGTGGAATTTTGGAAATTAGTAGTTCATGAAAAATAAGGCCACATGTAGTGTGGGCCAGGGCTACATGGAAGATTAATATATGTAGAGCTAGATGACTTGTTAAGTCATTTTCATCATGTTCATCTTTTGGAAATTTCATGAAACTTGGAGAAATTTGGAGGAAAGGAAAATTAAAAAAAAAAAAAAAAAAAAAAGGGGGAAAGAGGGGCCGCCATGTGCCCCATCAATATATATATATATATATATATATATATATATATATATATATATGTGTGTGTGTGTGTGTGTGTGTGAGATGACTAAGGAGACCACACTTCATCATTCTAAGTCCTAGAAAGTTCAAGAAAAAAAATGAAGAAAAAAAAAGAGAGGAGAAACGGTTTTGAGGGGCTGGCCGAACCAGCCCCATAAAGGTGACCATGAAGAGTGTTTTCTTCAAGCTTTCAACTCATTGGAAGGCCCTCTACAACATGGAATAATTGTGGGAACAATAAAAACATTCTTCCTTGGAGAACATGTCCTAACCGAGAGGTGGAGGAGATGGATGGAAAGGTATGATTCAATCTTATTTTTCATATGTTATAGATGAGTTGTGTATGTTGTGAAGTATGGAAATGAATGAAAATCATGAAAATAGGGATGTTGAAGTGGAGCCATGAATGTTGATGTTGGCCGTGCATGTGTGTTGTATGTCTAGGAGTGATGCATTAATTCTAATTAGCATGTTGGTGGTTGTAGGGTGTCGAAATGGATGGAAATCATGAAACCTTCAATGTTGGTGTTGAACCGTGGTGTGTGGTGTGTGTGTGGCCGTGTAGGGGCTGTTTTGGAGGGAGCATGATGAACTAATTTTACGTAGTATTTGGTTGTTGTTTATTGTGGATTATGTGATGAAAAATAAAGGTTTAATGACCTATGTCGAAGTTGTAGTGTTGTGGGCTGTTTTGAAAGTTAATATGATTCTAATATGTTTTCTTATATTTATGAAGGTAATGTGGTAATGTATGGAATTGTTGACGTAGTATGAGAATTTGAAAGAAAGAAACGCATTATTGTCGTATTCGTTAAGTTGGAAGGTTTCGGGTTTCATAGCATATTGTTTGAACTGTCTAGAATACTTTGTGGATTGTTCGGAATATTTTTAAATCTTGTCTGGATGGTTGTTGGTTTGGTTGTTGTTGATAATTGGCCGAGTTAAATTCTCAGGGTTGGTGAATATATAGGGGAGAGGTCTTTGCCGAAATTTTCATAGAAGAAGTGACGGCTCGGAATTGGGTTCTTTAATGCTTATGGCTAATGTTGGGTGTCCAATGACATTTTTGTAGATCGCGAGAAGCCGAGACGTAAGCGTGGATTAGTTTAGAGGCGGCCAAGGTATGTAAAGCTCACCTTTCTTTCTTTGGCATGTCCTAGTTAAAGTAAGCTATGATATGATCCCCGAGGTAATTCTACTCCTACGATCCGAGCATGTCCGTGATTCTTATATGCCTCTCAATATTGACAATTTTAAGGTAATAAAAATTATGGTCCTTATGTCTTTGGTATGCTTGGAAATAAATGTCGCCTAAAGAATTTTGTGCTTAAAAGGTTTAGGAACTACGAACAACCGTAACTTTCACATATGAGCTCGGATCGCTCCGAAACGCTCGTAGGAGGTTCCCTAATGTATAACATCCCCGACATTCATAGGCGGGCTCGGACCGGATTGGTACTTGCCCGTGGGCCCGCAAGACGTTCCGTTGTATAGTTTTAGCAACTTGGTAATATAACTTAATATGGTTAATAATCTGACTTCCGAATATGATTACTCACTTATCTGTTAAGTCTGAAATAAGAAATCGTATGCATATGATTCCGATATGTAGCTATGATGGCTAGGGTTCTAATTGACAAGTCCCGAGTAGCATTCGAAAGAAATTGGATTGACTATGACTATGGGCTTGGTTCTTGAATAATAGTCTGTTTTGATTACTTTACGGAATCTGTGTAAAATTATAAAATAAGAATTCGTATATAAGATTCTGATACGTGATTATGATGCCTAAAGTTCTATTTGATAAGTCCCGGATAATATCTGGAAGAGATTTGATTTGATTAACGCCATCGGCTTGTAAATGATAATTTGGCGGATTATTCTGTTAAGTTTGTGTAAATGTATGAAGTGAGAATTCGTATACATATGATTCTGATACGTAACTCTGATTGCTAAATTATATTTGATATGTTCCGAATAACATTCGAAAGAAACCTGATTTGGCTATTGCTTGGATTCTGGAATGATAGTCTGTTTTGATTGTTCTGTTAAGTCTGTGTATATGTTTGGAGATGCGTATAGATCACCCGAATCTGCTCGTGCATGATATTGTTACTTCCTTCGCCGAGTCCCGGGCCGGTACTATCATGCGCACAATGCGAAGTATGATGAGCTTCCGAAGTATGATGAGCGACTATTATTATGGTGTTATGATGTGTCCTTTATGCCGAGCCCCTTTTGGCCGGCACCGTGGTTATATGATATGATGTATGACGGAGATGCAGGAGATCTGAAAACTTCCGAAGTATGATGAGTTGTGGCGCCCAAGGCAGGAGGGGCGACCACGTTCCGTCCGCCGGTCCTATTATGGACCACACAAGATATATGATATGATAATTTGATTGATCTGATGACATAATGATTTGATAATGTGATGATCTGATAATATAATGAATCTGTTCTGATGATGCGATAATCTGATAATGTGACAATCTGATGATATGATAATCTGATGCTATGATAATCCGAATTGACATGATAATCCGATGATACGATAATATGATGATATATATAATATGATAGTCTGATGATTCTGTTTACCGAGTCCCTCACTGGAGGGCCGGGACACGTTATGTGTTACATATACATATATTCAGAAATGCGATCTGTTTACTTCGGATCCGGTGGTGGGGCAAACCTAGTGGCGAGGCAAAATTCCGCACTGGTTTAGGCGAATCCCACATCGGTTAATGTCAGCTATTATGATATGATCTATTTTCTATATATGTGAGACAGAAATGTTTTTCAAAAAAATAAGCTAAGTCTTCTGACATTCTGATTATTAAATATGTTTTCTGTACTTCGCATATGATTTCCGAATTGACATGATTATGATATGGTTTGCTCACCGGTATATGTATATACATAATAAGTGTTACACAGGCAAGTTATGACTCTCCGGTTCCTACACTTGTTTTCTGTGGTTTTTCATTCTGGTTAGGATCTTTTGGCATTTCGCTTTACATACTCTATTACGATATTCCGTACTAACCCCCCTCCATTCCTTCCCTCTTGGTTGTTTCATGATTCAATATGCGATGCTTTATCCATTGTGATCAGTTCGAAGATATTAGTGACGACGATGTTCCATAATGGATTGGCGAGCTCCACCTTCTCCGGAAAGTTTCTATGAGTCTATGTATATATATATATGTTATTATATTATTACACACACCATTATGTTAGAGACTTTGCGTACAAATATGTCATATGTATAAGATGTCGGTCGAGCGGCTCCATAAGGCACTAGTTGTAGTGTATATATATATATATATATATATATATATATATATATATATTATATATATATATATGAAAAGATATAAAGTATGTTCGTTTTTCAAAAAAAAAAAAAAAATTCACTATGCATTTATGATCTGGTTAGGGGCCCATTATTACTTTTACTTATGTATATATATGTATATTAATGATTTTAAACTACGACATGCATTGCATATGGTTCTTCTTCTATGTTTCCTTGTTAGTTATTGTACTCCCTTACATATTCGGTGCTTTCATCCGTTTGACGTCTGTTCCACGGGGCCTTTGCGTTTCGTGTTGTAGATCTCGACGGGCGGTTGAAGGACCATCTCATTAGGCTTGCCCCCGGTTCGGCGGATAGTCTCGCGAAGCTCCACTTGTTCCGGACTTGCTCGGTTTTGGTATGTTACGATATACATGCTTTATCTATATCTTGGATATGTTTGGGCCTGTCTTTTGTAGTTATGTTACGTTTATGCTTACTTTTAGAGGCTCGCGGAACGGGTGTTATATGTATAGATGTTTTATGCGGCCTTGTCGAGTTTGGTTTTGAGAATGCTGAAATCTTGTTGTTGTGGCCTTGTCGGCGTGTGATCTTTTGTAGACATTAGTTGCGGGTAGGTCGACTTGCGTGTATATACATAAATTACTGTGTTGGGCCTTTTCTGCGTACAGGTGATCCCTTCATGTTACACATATGTCATATGGTTTCTCGTAGTTGTTATAAGTTGAGTATGTTGAATGTACGCCGAGGTGGTGCTCGACCGCGATAAGCGGGTGCCCATCATACCCTCGATTTGGGGTATGACAAAGAGTGAGTATCGGAAGCGAGGCTTTGTCCTAGGGATGTCTATGAGGGGTGTGTCTAGTAAAGTCTTGTTTATCGGTGTTTAGTGCGCCCCACTTATAAGCGGGAGGCTACGGGGCGTTTAGGGTTTTTTCCTTTCTTTCTTGATCTAGATCGTCGATAGAGTTGAGTTATGAGAAGTCATTCCTAATCTTCCATAAACCACGTATTTGGTCCCTCCGACTACGATACGAACGACCGATTGAACGTTTGACGTGGGGGCATTGAAAGAATGAAGTCATACGGACTTCGATACGAACTTCATGTTTATGGTAACAATGAATGTAAAGCCTTCATCGTAAATCATGCGTACACCGGATGTGCACAAGCATGAAGTCGAGAACATCGGTATGTTGTCACGACTGACACAGGGCCATGACAAGTGACCGGGCTTACTGTGCGAGAACTCAACATTTGCTACTTCACACTCGAACATGATGATCGGTAGATTTTTTGTCGAAAATTCTAGATAAAATACTAAAGTCGGTATATAACTCAACGTCTTAAAACGTCTTGACATATATACACGTACATAAATATATACGGGGCATGGGACAAGGCGGACGAAGAGGCTACCGCTCCCCGACAACAATATGAGCGGGGAACAAAAAAGGGCCCCTCACCCGCGGTTGCCCGGGGGTCAAAATCGATTGCGGGAAAATATCACAAAAAAAAACCAAAATAGGAACGGGCCCCCCGGGGGCATGGGGGTTTTCACTCCCAGAGGTGAATCCCAAGTAGGGGATCGGGTCCCTCCCTGCAAACCCGGGGTGAAAAGCGCCCCCGAAGAAAAAGGGGGC
>NW_026713900.1:0-24984 GCF_029784015.1 Lycium ferocissimum | reverse complement strand
TTATCATATTGCCCTTCTGAATCTTCAATATTCACTTTCGTCTAGGGTTTCTAGATTTATACTGGTGGCAGGGACCCCTCAGTCGCCCTTGCTTTTAACCGCTGGGTCTTTAATCCTCTTAAACTTTCCGTTACCGTCATTGAATAATATTCTACAAAAATCACACACATAGGAAATTCTAGGAAACTCATATACTGTTCGCACATTCGGATAGTTTGAAATCGTTGCGACGAGACAAGGGCAATGCTACATATTGATCTTGTTAAACTTACATGAGTTGCATATGAAAGTACTAATGCGGAAATATTAAGAAAGGTTAGGGGTAAAAGTGGAAATTCACAAAATGGCTTGTGGAAATATCGAGAAAGGCTAAGGGCAAAATTGGAATTTGGAAAAAATGGGGACTTAAGAGGAATTTGGAAAGATGAAAATTCAAGAAAAATCCATGAGATCATCCATGAGGTCAAGTGGGTCCCACCCATGGTTTGGCACAATTTAATTAGTCCAACCCATGGACACTTGGATGGTTATATATGTGTATAAAAGATGACTTATTAGTCATCTTCCTCTTTCCAAACACTTAGAAAAAAAGAAGAACAAGAAGGTGAAAAACCTAGAACCATATTCGGCCATAGAAAAATTTTTCAAGACCAAAAATTTGTCCTTCCAAAATTATTCCATCCTAGTAAAACCACTAATTGAAGGGTCCTCATCGACGTGGAGTTGTTGTTTGGGGCGATAGGTCATTCGTTTTCAACATTTGACAACCCTAGGCAAGTTGGAAGTTGAAGAAGAAAGGTAAGAATTAAGCTTGTTTTATGTGTTATGAATGATGTGTGTATGTTGTAGTATGCTAAAATGGATGAAAGTCATGAAATATGGTATGTGGAAAGTGAGGCCGTGTGGTGTAAGTGTGGCCGTGTATATGTATGTTGTGTTGGAAGTGTTGAACAATTCTATTCTAGCATGTTTGGTTGTTGTAGTATGTTGAAATGGAAGAGAATCATTAATATGGTGTGTGCATGGTGTGGCCGAAAATGGGCCATTATGTGTGACAAGAATGTAATAATTTTATGTAGTAGTTGATTGTCGTCGTTACGAATGTCATGCTTTAAATGAGAGTTTTATGAACTAAGTTGAAGATTGTAAATGATTTGGGGCGTTTGGCACTTTAATGTGCTTTTTATGTAAATATTGTACCTATGGAAATGATATTGTAAATATGTGGATTGTTGATGAAAAGAATGAATTTGGAAGTTAAAAATGTGTTATGGATGTCGTATTGAGTTTGGAGTGTCAATTGGAGTAGTTGTTGGATTGTTTGAACGTTTATGTGATTTGATTAGAATGCTTTTGAATGTCGTTGGAACGAGTTCGGATTGGTATTTGGATGAATAAATAATAATGTTAAATTTGTAGTGATTACCTTGAGGACTATGAATGTTGGCAATTTATGTAGAAAAGCACTATTGATGCTAGAATGTGTGTTTGAATTGGATATTGTTGTTGGTGATTTGTTGTTTGGTGGTATTGTGTTGTTGAATTGGCCGAGTTGAATCCTCGGGGATGTTAAATTTATAGGGGAAGTGCTGTCCAAATTTCCATAAGCAAGCATTACTTCCAAATTTTAAATCTTAAAGTCAAGTGACAATTGGTAAATGTGACCATTTGTAGATTTTGGAGGAAACGGGAATTGAGATTAAGTGAACGTAGGACGTCCGCAAGGTATGTAAAGCTCCCCACTCCTTCTTTTGGCATGTCTTAGTATGTTAGGTTGATATCGGAACCCCGGGAACAATTCTGCCCCTCGAAATCCGATCTATAAAATGGCTACTATTCATTCAATTCAATTGAAGCCTAGTGACTCTATTTTGGCTAGAAAGCAATCTAACGTCCGAAATCTATGTAAAGGTGATCGGTTTACTTTGAAATCCTTATGTATGATCTTGTAGACCCTAAACGTTCACAAACTATGATTGCCACCTCAACTTGACCCGAGGTGGGCCCGCTAACCCCGAGATGCCTTATTTGTCCTACCCGGATCTCTTTTTGGATAAGCGTCGATAAAGAATCTTCGATTTTGAAATTGTCCCTTATAAAATAATGCTTTGAACCTTATGAAATACTAGGCTATGTTTTGAAGCCATACATACCACTTTGGAAATATTTTGTGGAATAAACTTCCGTACTAATCAATTCTTTTACCTATTTCAGTGATGTTTAATAAAATATTTTGACATAAGAATGATCTCGAGAGGATGTGATTTTGTATGCTAATTCCGATACATTTGGAACTCGTTTTGGCATTCGCTGATATTGATAAATACATTTGGTCACCAGGTTCGGGGAAGATGACTTAATTATTTAATTGTTCGCATGTGTGTGTTATTAGCCGCTGGATACTTGGCCGCGGTATGTGTGTGCTATTAGCCGCTGGATACTCGACCGCGGCATGTGTGTGTTATTAGCCGCTGGATACTTGGCCGCGGTATGTGTGTGTTATTAGCCGCTGGATACTCGACCGCGGCATGTGTGTGTTATTGACCGCTGGATACTCGACCGCGGTATGGGTGTGTTATTGCCGCTGGATTCTCGGCCGCGGCCTACATGTATGTATATTATATAATATGCTAGGTTGGGATAGCCTGGACTCTGATCAGTCGATTAATGTTGACTCGCCTAAATTATTTTATTGTTGTATACATTTTTTTTCGCACTCCCTGTTTCGGTTATGACTATATTACTTCTGTCTCCGCTTTGCATACTCAGTACATATTCCGTACTGACCCCCCTTTCTTCGGGGGGCTGCGTTTCATGCCCGCAGGTACAGACGCTCCACTTGGTGATCCGCGAGTGTAGGTCATCCTCTCTGCTGTTGGAGTGCTCCTTTATTTCCGGAGCCCGTATTTTGGTATATACTTTTCTGTTGTACATATTTGTCTATTCAGGGGTACGGCGGGGCCCTGTCCCGTCATATGATTCTGGCATTCTGTTTAGAGGTCTGTGGATATACGTGCGTGGGTTGTGCCCAGTTGGTTTGGTTGGACTTGTATGATACGTGTGTTGGGCGGTTTCACCCGCCATGGCGGCCTTGTCGGCCCGTGTATATATATATATGATGTTTTGTTGGCCCTGTGTGGCCTCTGTTGGTATTTTCTGCGTGCAGGGTTATTTTTGGATAGTCAGAAAAACAAAGGAAACTCTGTCAAAATTTTTCTGGAAATAAAATAAATTTGAGACACAGCCTTACCGGTTTCTGATATGTCTGTATTCGTGTTTGCGATAGTGTGACGTTACATTTGATATTTGTGTACGCGTAGACCAGTGTTGGGATTCTGATGTATATGTGTGTTCGGGTGCCCAGTTCGGGTACTAGTCGCGGCCTACGGGGTTGGGTCGTGACAAAAGTGGTATCAGAGCGGTTCGTCCTCGGAATATCCACAGACCGTGTCTCGTAGAGTCTTGTTTATCGGTGTGTTGTGCACCACATCTATAAACAGGAGGCTACAGGACATCTAGGGTGTTACTTTTCTTTGAATCTTAGATCGTGCGTTAGAGCTGTGATATTAGGATGACTCTTTTCTGATCAATTGCTATGTTTTTCAGAGATGCCTCCGAAGAAGACGACGGCTGCCCAGAAGGGCAAGGCGAAGGCAGATGAGACTAGTCGAGCACCGAGGGTTACAGTTACACGGGCTCGTGCGCAGACTAGACCTGGTATTGTTTTACATTCAGAGGGTTCAGCCACTCCACCACCCAGGGAGGCTGGAGTAGGTCCCTCAGCAGCTCCAGCGCCCGCTCCCCAGCCGGGTATGGAGGACAGGACGCTGAGGGAGGCCGTACAGTTACTGACGACAATAGTGGCGGGACAGACTCGCGGACGCGAGCTGGTGGGTGGTGATACGGACAGACGCGACGGCTTGAGAGTTCGTGATTTCTTGACATGTAGCCCCCGAGTTTTCGGGTCTAAACCCGACGAGGACCCCCATGACTTCATTCGGGAGATGAGGCGCTCATTGGGACTGGTCAGGGCCTCACAGACCGAGTCTGTCGAGCTCGCTTCGCACAGGTTACGGGGTATTGCCCTTAATTGGTACGAGTCGTGGGAACTGTCCAGGGGTGAGGGTGCTCCCCCAGCTACGTGGGACGAGTTCACAGCTGCTTTTCTCCGCCACTTCCTGCCCCCAGAGTTGCGGAGGGCGAGAGTTGACAGATTTTTGCAGATAAAGCAGAGGGGTCGGAGTGTGCGTGAGTATAATTTGGAGTTTGATTCCCTAGCCCGATATGCACCTACTATAGTAGCGGATATGACTGACCGGATGCACCGGTACGTAATGGGATTAGATCGCTACTTGGTTGACTGTTGTATGGCGATGGCAGCACAGACTGACATGGACATCGCCCGGCTACAGGCCTATGCACAGGGTGTGGAGGATCGGCATAGGGCCGATCAGTCTGGTAGAGATGATGACGGGAGGAGGCCCAAGAGGGCCAGATCAGCGGGGTACTCTGGAGATTTTCGAGGCAGGCAGCCTCAGCAGCAGCAGGACAGATACCCTCCCCAGCCAGCGCAGAGTATGCCCCCACAGTTCACCGGATGGAGCCCAGGTAGTGCGGGGTATTTAGAGACAGGTCAGAGCTCCCGGGCCTCGGGCTCACAGATGGACTTAGACCCCAGCCAGTTGAGGCCACCCCTACCCCGATGTCCGTATTGTAGGAGACGCCACTTGGGAGGGGATTGTCGTCGTGCCGCGGGTGCTTGCTTCACCTGTGGCCAGCAGGGCCACTATATGAGAGATTGTCCACTCGGAGGCGGTACAGGGGGAGCAGCGCAGCCTACCGGGTCAGTTGCCGGTTCGTCTTCACCCTCCGTGGCTATGCGCCCGATGGGGCGGGGCATGCCGCCGCCAGCAGGCCGTGGCAGAGGCCGTGGCGGAGCCCCCAGTTCTGGCGGTCCATCGAACCGCCTATATGCGTTGACCCGTGGACAGGATCAGGAGGCGCCACCAGACGCGGGTACAGGTAATTTAAACTCTTTAATTGGTTATTATGATTGATATATAAACTGTTTGCGATGGTTGTAAAAGAAACTCCCCCGAACGCTTATAAGATCCCGTAAGGCTAATTTAACATTCGAGGACGAATGTTCAAAAGGGGGGGAGGATGTTATATCCTGCATTTTTGCACATATTCGGATAGTTTGATAATCCATTGCGACGAGACAAGGGCAATGCTACTATTGATCTTGTTAAACTTTTTTTGGGTACCTGCGGAAATATTAAGAAAGGTTTAAAAGTGGAAATTCACAAAATGGCTTGTGGAAATATCGAGAAAGGCTAAGGGCAAAATTGGAATTTGGAAAAAATGGGGACTTAAGAGGAATTTGGAAAGATGAAAATTCAAGAAAAATCCATGAGATCATCCATGTGGTCAAGGTGGTCCCACACATGGTTTGGCACAAATTTAATTAGTCCAACCATGGACACATGTATGGATCATATATATGGAGCATAAAAGATGACCATTAGTCATCTTCCTCATTCCAAACACTTAGAAAAAAAAAAGAAGAACAAGAAGGTGAAAAACCACCATATTCGGCCATAAAAAAATTTTTCAAGACCAAAAATTTGTCCTTCCCAAAATTATTCCATCCTAGTAAAACCACTAATTGAAGGGTCCTCATCGACGTGGAGTTGTTGTTTGGGGCGATAGGTCATTCGTTTTCAACATTTGACAACCCTAGGCAAGTTGGAAGTTGAAGAAGAAAGGTAAGAATTAAGCTTGTTTTATGTGTTATGAATGATGTGTGTATGTTGTAGTATGCTAAAATGGATGAAAGTCATGAAATATGGTATGTGGAAAGTGAGGCCGTGTGGTGTAAGTGTGGCCGTGTATATGTATGTTGTGTTGGAAGTGTTGAACAATTCTATTCTAGCATGTTTGGTTGTTGTAGTATGTTGAAATGGAAGAGAATCATTAATATGGTGTGTGCATGGTGTGGCCGAAAATGGGTCATTATGTGTGACAAGAATGTAATAATTTTATGTAGTAGTTTGATTGTCGTCGTTACGAATGTCATGCCTAAAATGAGAGTTTTATGAACTAAGTTGAAGATTGTAAATGATTTGGGGCGTTTGGCACTTTAATGTGCTTTTTATGTAAATATTGTACCTATGGAAATAATATTGTAAATATGTGGATTGTTGATGAAAAGAATGAATTTGGAAGTTAAAAATGTGTTATGGATGTCGTATTGAGTTTGGAGTGTCAATTGGAGTAGTTGTTGGATTGTTTGAACGTTTATGTGATTTGATTAGAATGCTTTTGAATGTCGTTGGAACGAGTTCGGATTGGTATTTGGATGAATAAATAATAATGTTAAATTGCATGTAAGTGATTACCTTGAGGACTATGAATGTTGGCAATTTATGTAGAAAATGTCACTATTGATGCTAGAATGTGTGTTTGAATTGGATATTGTTGTTGGTGATTGTTGTTGTTGGTATTGTGTTGTTGAATATGGCCGAGTTGAATCCTCGGGATGTTAAATTTATAGGGGAAATGCTGTCCAAATGTTTATAGACAAGTGTTACTTCCAAATTTTAAATCTTAAGTCTCATGAATAGTACAATTGGTAAATGTGACCATTTGTAGATTTTGGAGGAAACGGGAATTGAGATTAAGTGAGCGTAAGGCGTCCGCAAGGTATGTAAAGCTCCCCACTCCTTCTTTTGGCATGTCTTAGTATGTTAGGTTGATATCGGAACCCCGGGAACAATTCGCCCCTCGAAATCCGATCTATAAAATGGCTACTATTCATTCAATTCAATTGAAGCCTAGTGACTCTATTTTGGCTAGAAAGCAATCTAACGTCCGAAATCTATGTAAAGGTGATCGGTTTACTTTGAAATCCTTATGTATGATCTTGTAGACCCTAAACGTTCACAAACTATGATTGCCACCTCAACTTGACCCGAGGTGGGCCCGCTAACCCCGAGATGCCTTATTTGTCCTACCGGATCTCTTTTTGGATAAGCGTCGATAAAGAATCTTCGATTTTGAAATTGTCCCTTATAAAATAATGCTTTGAACCTTATGAAATACTAGGCTATGTTTTGAAGCCATACATACCACTTTGGAAATATTTTGTGGAATAAACTTCCGTACTAATCAATTCTTTTACCTATTTCAGTGATGTTTAATAAAATATTTTGACATAAGAATGATCTCAGAAGGATGTGATTTTGTATGCTAATTCCGATACATTTGGAACTCGTTTTGGCATTCGCCGATATTGATAAATACATTTGGTCACCGGGTTCGGGGAAGATGACTTAATTATTTAATTGTTCGCGTGTGTGTGTTATTAGCCGCCGGATACTTGGCCGCGGCATGTGTGTGTATTAGCCGGGATACTCGACCGCGGCATGTGTGTGTTATTAGCCGCTGGATACTTGGCCGCGGTATGTGTGTGTTATTAGCCGCTGGATACTCGACCGCGGCATGTGTGTGTTATTGACCGCTGGATACTCGACCGCGGTATGGGTGTGTTATTGCCGCTGGATTCTCGGCCGCGGCCTACATGTATGTATATTATATAATATGCTAGGTTGGGATAGCCGGACTACGATCGGTCGATTAATGTTGACTCGCCTAAATTATTTTATTGTTGTATACATTTTTCGCACTCCCTGTTTCGGTTATGACTATATTACTTTTGTTTCCGCTTTGCATACTCAGTACATATTCCGTACTGACCCCCTTTCTTCGGGGGCTGCGTTTCATGCCCGCAGGTACAGACGCTCCACTTGGTGATCCGCGAGTGTAGGTCATCCTCTCTGCTGTTGGAGTGCTCCTTTATTTCGGAGCCCGTATTTTGGTATATACTTTTACGTTTGTACATATTTGTCTATTCGGGGGTACGGCGGGGCCCCGTCCCGTCATATGATTACGGCATTCTGTTTAGAGGTCTGTGGATATACGTGCGTGGGTTGTGCCCAGTTGGTTTGGTTGGACTTGTATGATACGTGTGTTGGGCGGTTTCACCCGCCATGGCGGCCTTGTCGGCCCGTGTATATATATATATAATGTTTTGATGGCCCTGTGTGGCCTCTGTTGGTATTTTCTGCGTGCAGGGTTATTTTTGGATAGTCGAAAAACAAAGGAAACTCTGTCAAAATTTTTACGGAAATAAAATAAATTTGAGACACGGCCTTACCGGTTTACGATATGTACGTATTCGTGTTTGCGATAGTGTGACGTTACATTTGATATTTGTGTACGCGTAGACCCGTGTTGGGATTCGATGTATATGTGTGTTCGGGACTTCTATCCATGCCGGCCCCTACTCACAGGGTCGAAACTGCTCTCTTCCTCCGGAGCCTCGTTGTCCTCCGTGGATCCTCCGAAGGGTCACGTGGCGGGGGCTGCGCCTGCCTCGGTCAATTCGTTGGGGAAGAGCCATCCTTTGTCAATACGTAGGAAGAGGGATCTCTATCGCACGATCTAAGATCCAAAGAAAGGGAAACATCCTAAATGTCCCGTAGCCTCACTTGTTTATAGATGTGGTGCATAACACACCGATAAACAAGACACTACGAGACACGGCCTGTAGACATTCCGAGGACAAACCGCTCTGATACCACTTTTGTCACGACCCAAACCCCGTGGGCCGCGACTGGTGTCCTAATTGGACACCCATACATACCTACCGGACAGAGTTGGCGCACTAACCAGTTAATCCCGATTAGATATACACAGATCCATACAGATATAGCATACATCGCACAAAAGTATACACATGTATAGATTTACACACAAGCCGTTAAAACTATTAGAACAGACAGAGTCGCAAACTCGGACGTACCTACCAGAACAGTGACAACCCACGACCCACAAACATGTCTACAGGCCCCTAACATACATAACAGAATCAGAAGACGGGATAGGGCCCCGCCGTACCCAAATGACCATATGTACAGTGTATATGAACAGCAGAAGATATATACCAAAAATATCAGCTCCGGATCAAGGGAGCTCTTCAGACAGCAAACCGATGTCCTAAACTGGTGGCGTGTCACGCGGGGCGTCTGTACCTGCGGGCATGTAACGCAGCCCCCGAAGAACAGGGGGTCAGTACGGAAAGTGTACCGAGTATGTAAAGCGAAAGTGTAACAAGTATATTTATAGTCTGAACCAAAAGTACAAAAATATAGCGGACAGAATCGAACCCGAAACCGAATCAGAAATGCAGAGTATAACTATATATAGTGAGTACAGGGTATAGCCAATAGAGTCGTAATATGAATCAGAGGCTCAGAGTATATCTGACGGAATCATAGCACGGATCAAGAGTACAGAGTGTGGCTGACAAAATCGTAATCTGAGTCAGAGGTACAAAAGGGAGACAGACTGAATGATAATCCGGATCGGACGTACAGGAGTGCGACGGAGACGAATCGCATGTCCGAATCGATTTTCGAAATGTAACAAACGAGTCATAATCCGATCGGACATACGGACGTATGTGACGGGAATCATGCATGCAGAATCATAAGCATATACAGATACATATAGCATATATATATCAGATCCCGGCCCTTTAATAAGGGACGCGGTAGCAGATCCCGGCCCTCTTAGTACGGGACGCGGTGGACAGACAGATCATATCATATGCCATCCTGGCCGCCATCCCCATATCATCACATAATCAGATCACAAACAGATGTAAACAGATCCCGGCCCGCACATCCGAGGGACGCGGTGAACAATGCAGTGAAAAGTGCACGACTCACAGAACCTGGCCCGGGCGCAGTGAAGGAAGCATTGAGGCATCCACGAACAGATTGATGAGAAACCATATGCATACAGAATGACATACAGACTCAATGAAGCCGAAATAGTCCAGACGTTCAATCAAATCAAAGTAGTCAGATTATATCGGAACAGAGTGTCCAGAACCGTTCCAGACGTCAGAATATATGTCAAGATTCAGAAAGATAGTCCTAGTGCTTATTATTTAGCAGACGGAAACATAACCAAGAGTTACCTATATGAAGAACGAACAAAAATAAATCAATTTAAGCCATACGAGGAGTATCAGGGTTTTGTGAGCCCACCTCGGACCCAATCGCGGTGATGTACATAAATGATAGATGATAACCCTAGGGAGTCGTCCATAATCATTTTAGGGTGTTCCGACTCCATTTATGGAAGTTACATATATAGTGTTTACTCCGCCGACAAAAGGTAAAGGAATTTATTCAATCTTACTGAATGAATTGGAGCCAATTTCAATATCGGATTTGCGAGGGGCAGAATTGTGTTCGAGGCTCGCATTCAAGCCTGTTACATTTAGAACATGCCAAAGAATGAAGGGCAAGACTTTACATACCTTAACTATGCTTTACGCTCGTCCAATTTCGATTCCCGTTTCGTCAAAAATCTACAAATGGTCATGGTTACCAAATGTGAGTTTCAAGCTTTTATGAATTCAACTTAAATCCATACTTGTCTACCGAAATTTCGGCAGCATTTCCCCTATAAATTTGACATCCCCGAGAATTATCTCGGCCCAAAATATCAACAACCACAACACAACAATACCAAGAACATCAATAATCGTCACAAAATACACTATAACATAAATAGCCTTCTTTTCTACATAAGGAAACAACTCCCATTCCAACTTCACACTTCCAACTCATGTCAACGTTTTCATATTCATTTACTAATCCAAATCCATTCAAATATAATTCAGAGACATTTCATATCATTTCTATAAAATATTCACAAAATATACAAAATATACAAACTCTCCATCAAAGCTATAATGCATCCAAAACTTTTAATCTTTAACATACATATTCATAGCATGTTTCCATCTTCCAATTTTATCAACAATCATCATAATTTGCACCTTACCACCTTCATTTCCATATTTACATAAACTACAATAAAGTTGCATATTTTCCTACAACAACTTAACAATGAATTGCCATGCCAACTTGGACCATTAACCTTCCATTTTCATCACAAGACTTCAACAACACAACTAACATGCTAAAAAAAATATCAACTCATCTCCCCTTCACCATGGCACCCCACGGCCACAACACCTACACACACACACACGGCTTGCACACATGCACATCACAATTCCATGATTTCCATGCAATTCCACTTATTCTAACATTCATAAATCCTCCATAACATAAAAAGAACATAAAATTCTTACCTTTTCCAATAAGTTCTCCTTGCCAAAGGAAGCACTTTCTTGCCAAAATATTTGTATCACTTTGTAGAGAATCTTGAACTTAATAAGAATCCAAGAAGAAACAAGTTTTTGAATCAAAGACTAAGGCTCCAAGATTTTTTTTTTCTTTTTCTCTCTATGGCCGTTTTTCTCTCCTCTTTTTTTTTTCTTTGCTCTTATTTTGCTTTGTTTTCTTGAATATTCTAGAGTTGAAGATGACTTAGTCATCTTATATTAATTCATCACATGAATTAATTAAGATGGGCTTGGGCCAAATGCACATGGCCAGCCACCCTCTCTCACTTGGACCTAAATTTTCATCATTTACTTTGAGCCCAATGACTTATGGATCACATTTCGTAAATTCCCGAAACAAATTTTTAAAATTCCATCTTCGCCCTTAGGCCTTCTCCAATGTTCTCGTGTCAATATTTTCCATAAGTAAAAACATACACACCACATCAAATCAAAGCATGGCCTTATTCTCACAAATCACAATTATGTCCAAATTTCCCGAATGTGCAAAAACACGGGATATAACAAAAACCCATTCCATAGGCTTGGGATTTTGATCTTGAATAGAAGTTAGGTTTGTTTGATGTTTAATTTCTTGATTCGAATGTGCCTGGACTTTCTTTATCTCGAGGCTCAAAGGAAAGGGAAGTCTAAGGAGTGATTGTTAGTGATATTGTTGTTCGGCCTTCCATGTAGGCCACGGTTTACCCTATGGTGAGACTTCGTTTAGCAAAGCATATATTAAGATGATATTTTCAGAGAAAGCATGTAAACCTTTGGGTCTGAAGTTGGGTTGGATTGTTATATCCCGTATTTTTGTACATTGGGATATTGTAAGCTAATCGCGACAAGTTAAGGACAAGACTATTTTGGGATCCGAGGTAGAGACTCTTAACCTCAGATTTTGTTTTAATGCACACGTGCTTATAAATTTTATTTGGTATAGAAATATTAATGGAGATTAGGGATTAATTAACCATGATTAGATCATTAAGTGGGATTAAAAGTTTAATGAGTCACTAATTAATCCATAATTGGCCGTGTGGGTCCCACCCATGGCATGGCCAAATTTGATTGGCTCAAGCCATGAGTGGGACATGTGTCCAACATATAGGCATGATATAAATAGTAATTGATGACAAGAAAAGTCATATTTCATCTTCACCAACTTAAGAAAACCTAGAGAGGGAGAGAGAAGCTCTCGGCCATGGCTGGCCGAGCTTCATGCTTATGAAATGTTGATAAAATTTGATTTTCTTCAAGTAATTCAACCCTTTGGATAGTGTATAACAACGTGGGATTGATCCTAGATAGCAAGAGCAAGTATTAATTCAAGGCACAAATTCTAGCCAAGTTGAGAAGTCAAGTATTAAAGGTAAGGTTTAACTTCCTTTTGCATGTATTAAGGGTGGTTGTGAACGTGTTGTAGTTGTAGAAATGAATGAAATTCATGGAACTATATGTGTTGGTGTTGAAGCCGTGTAGGGGTTGTTTGTGTAAGAGATGGTGAATTGATTTTACTTGGTATTTTAGTTGTTATTGTTATGGATTTTATGATGAGAATGAAGGGTTTAATGGTTCAAGTTGGAGTTGTAATTGTTTATGGGATGTTGTAGAAGTTAATATGATGTTAATATAGTTTGTTGCATTTATGTAAATGATGTTGTCAACGTGTGGTTGTTGGTATAGTTCATGAAGTTGAAAGAAAAGAATGTGTTGTTATTATTCTTGTTGAACTTAAAAAGTTATATGTTGTGTTGTGTGTTGGTTGGGCTATTATGGAGTGTTGTACGGGCTGCCCCGAGTGTTCTCGAGTCTTGTTTGAATAGTCTCGGATTGATACTTGAACGTATAATCATTGATGTTGGCTTGGTTGTATGTGGTTGGTTTGAATGTAAAGGGAACGTCGTCAAATTATTTAGAAAGGAGTTACTAACGTTAGAATACGTTTTGAATTCCCCACAGCTTAACCGTAGTTCTTGACGTCTTAATATAGGTTAAGGTACTATTGGGCAGCGTATACGTGTTGTGTTGCAAGTAAACGCTAAAGGTATGTAAAGCTTATCCCTTCTTTCTTATGGCATGTCCTAGATGTAAGTATGAAACGATATAAGCTTTGGGGTAACTCTATTCATAAGTTTCGAGCATGTTTATGATTCTTATTCACTTCTTGATGTTGGAATTCTTAATATAGTCGAGCTACTGCCCTCGAGTTTCTATATGATTGGATAGTAAACGATGCGTAAAAGTTCCTATTCTTGAAAGATTTCATAATAACTAATGACCATAACTTTTATAAGCTGTTTTGTATTAATTTGATATATGTCTATGATCCCTGAGGCTTTATTTTGATATAGTTCATATTGATATTCAAAGAGTACTGAGTATGACTATCGTCTTGATACTCGAGCGTTGGTTAGTCTACTTATCTATTGAGTCTCAAAAGATGATTTATATGCATATGGTTATTCACTACTCTGCTTGTGCATACCGTTATTACATCTTTCACCGAGTCCCGCACTAGAGGGCCGGTATATATATATGTTATGGTGTTATGCTGTGTTAAGGTGTTATGCTGTGTTATGGTGCTATGCTTCGGATACGGAGCTATATTGTGATACGGAGTTATGCTGTGATACGGAGGTATGCTGTGATACGGAGTTATGCTGTGATACAGAGCTATGCTGTGATATGGAGTTATGCCGTGATACGGAGTTATGCTGTGTTCCAGAGTATGCTGTGTTATGGCGCCAAAGACGGGTTGGCGACCATGTTCACCGAGTCCTATAATAGGCCGGATATGATACATGATATTGACATGCATGATTTGTGTTTCAAAAGCATTTTTTGGTATTCGATTATTGTACTTGTTTTTTGTACTTCTTATTTCGCTATAATCCCGTTCACCGTATTTCATGCTTTATATACTCGCACATATTTTGTCGACCCCCTTTCTTCGGGGGCCGGGTTTCATGCCCGCAGTACGTACGCTCGTTTTGGTGATCCGCCACCAGGATATCTATTCGCTATCTTAGAGTGCTCCCTTGTTCCGAGCCTATATTTTTGGCACAGATCCTCTTGTTGTATATATGTGTCTATCCAGGATACGGCGGGGCCCCGTCCCGTCATATAATACCGTTGTTACTCTTAGAGGTCCGAGACATACGTGTGGGTTATATAGTTACCGTTCATTTGCGTCCGTATGACTTATGTTTTGGGGCATTCCCATTCGTAGTGGCAGCCTTGTCGGCTTGCGTAGATATATGTATATACATGTTTTGGAAGTTGTGTGTTATGATAGCCTTGTCGGCTTATATACGATGTTATCTGTTGAAAGTTGTAACTCCTCAGAAGACAGGTTGTTGTGATATGTATATATATGCGATGCTTTTGAGACGACGTCATGCCTTTCTATATATAAGTTCTTTATTATGTTAGTTGTGGACGATTATAGTTATCAGGTGTATACGAGTGTCCAGCTCGGGCACTAGTCACGGCCTACGGGGTTGGGTCGTGACATGGATATTGTCTTAGGTTGGGCCCTGTTGTGTGATTAGGGTTAGCCACCCCGTTGTGTTGTGACTTATCTTGATTCTATTGTTGTTGGCTTGATGCCACGTGGAGATATTAGATATTGGAGACTATTGATATACCTTGATCATGATATTATAATATCTTACTTGTTGACATTTGATACGAGGATAGTGTTTTATTATGGCTTTTTGTGTAGCCTTTTCATGATACTGTTGGTGTGTCATGCGTGGTACTTGTGACATTGACTTGATCATTGACATTGAACTCATATATTGCACTCATTCTCATCCTTCATGATATACTGTTGATACATTAATGATACTTGAGGAAACACTGTTATGAGCTGAGATCAGTTGGATGAGAGTGACGTGAGGACTAATGTTCGATGGTTATCTCAGAATTGAGGATGTGCGTAGCGATTGCTGAGGTTGTTGCCAGAATCATGAGGTACTGGTTGCCAAGGTTGTTACCGGAACCGTGAGGTACATGGACTTCGCGGGTCCCTCATGGGTTGTGCTACCGAGATGTGATGTTCCATCATCGGAGTACACGTGTACAGAACATTTGCATTGCTTTCACATTCATATATTATTGCATTGCATTGCACTATGGCTTCTATTTTGATATTCTTGCGATGTATTTGTGATATACGGATTCTGACTGAGTATTTGAGACTTAGCACATTTGGGTTTAGATGCTAAACATAGGTGATGACATGTACTTAGATTCTGGCTCGGGTTTGACTTATACCTTGTTGATTTACCTTTTTATCTTACTTTATTGACTTGATATATGTTAGCTAAACTTACTCGGCCTATGATACCTACCAATACTTGTTGTTTGTACTGACCTGCACTTGTTGCATTCTTTTATGAATGTAGAGTATCAGGAGAGATCGACTTCTACTCCTCGTGGTTGACTGTTATGAGGATTTGCTGATTGGAGCCTTACAGGGTGAGCATGTGGACATTAGCTGCCCAAAGACTCCTCTATCTACTATGTCTTTATTACCGTTTTAAGACATATTTTTTAGACTATTGATGTATACTTATTACTTAGACTTTTAGTATTTAGTTAGATGCTCTTGTATGACTAGAGAGATTTCTGGGGTGGTTTTGATGTATTCCGCATATTATATCTACTATTATGTCAGACTTGCATATTTCTATCTCTTCTGCTTATTTATTTATTATTTCATGTTTTTGAGATTATTGAGATAAGGATTCTCCTATTGAGGTGGGAAAGGTAGGTGCCCGCACGACTTAGCTAAATTGGGTCGTGACAAGTTGGCATCAGAGCCCTAAGTTACCCGATCTATAATACAAGAGTGTGTCTAGTAGAGTCTCGTGGATCGGTATGATGAGCTCTGTACTTATATACGAGAAGCTATAAGACATTTAAGAATCTTCCAATTCTTTCATTCTCTCGTGCGACTTTATTCAAATTGGTATCTGGTCGATTCCAATTGGTATCTGAACTTTCTTATCTTAATCACCCAAGGAGGGTGGACGCTCGTCCTTAAATTTTTATGCCAATGGTTGATCTATAATGTTTTGTGGTTTGGTTGCGAGATGTGTTATTCTGATTCAGAAACGTGATCAAGTTCAGTCTCTAGTTATGGCCTAAGGATTCGAATATGTGGAATCACAATTAGACTCATTTATTGTGAGAGTTCGTGAGAAATGGGAAAGATAGTTCAGAGGGTTATAGGGTCTCCATGTTTCAACGTTGGGTTGCTCGGAAGTGACAAAGTGCATTGATGGCTTAACAACAGTGGGTTGCTCGTTGATATGATCGGTTTGACTTCAATTTCCTCAAGGCTTAATGATGGTGTGTGTGACACTAGTGTACCAATGGTGGGTCGACGATTCAGCAGCAGTAAAGTATTAGACTTTGGTATATAAGAACAAGCATAATTTTGGGTAATGATCATCGAATTGGGCAAACGAATTGTGATTGCAAGTTGACAATAAGGACATGAAGGAAGACTTTTGTGGAAAGAATGTAGCGAAGTGAGACTTCATAGAACATCTTAGACATGAGTACTTTTCATGAGATTGGGGATGAAAAAAAATTGTTATCTGAGATGGTTGTCAGGATAAGGTTGCGACTGGTGCTAAAGGTATTCTTGATATAAGCTCGTTTACGTTAACGACTACTCCATTATTAAGTGAATGCTATGGGCACATCATTTGATCAGTAAATTGACTGAGTTGTAGACTTCTGAGGAGTTAGTAATTGAGTGATGGAATTAAATTCAAATATGGGCATAAGCGATGAGTTAATGACTTGAGAAGTTACCGGTAATTTCACTTAGATTTGAGGAGAAATATTGATATCGTTTTGTTGTTTGTTTGGCTTAGATGGATGGTTAGTTTAGAGGATCAAGGTGTCACGACCCAACCGGAGGGCCATGACGGACACTTGGTGCTGACCCACCCGGGCATCTCTTATCGTACATTCATATTCACATCTAGGTCAGCCACATGGCCTGCGTATGATTTCTATACATCATTAATACTAATCCCATTGGGCAATGACACGTTTGTATCATCATCAACAACTATGCCTATATACATATACACAAGCCGATGAGGCTAACAAAATGATATACAAAATATAAGCCGACAAGGCTAAAAGACATCTAACCATACACAACTATCTACAAGCCTCTAAAGAGAGTATGTAACATCATATAGACGAGACAGGACCCCGCCATTCCCATATGTATGTACACAAAAGAATGGTACCAACAGCTGCAGCTCCGGATCAAATAGAGCTTCTCTATGCAGTCCCTGAATGAATAATCTATGGATCAAGTTTTTCTCCATGTCCACCTGTGAGCATGACGCAGCGTCCACAAATAAAAGGACGTCAGTACAAATAATGTACTGAGTATGTAAAGTGTTATATCCCACATTTTGCACATCGGAATATTTTAAGTTAGTTGCGACAAGTTAAAGACAAGGCTATTTTTCGACTTTGTTTTAAGGCACGAGTTGCTTATGGTTTCATTGGATTGAGATGTCACACCCTAATTTCTGTTAGGGTGTGATGGGCAGCCGACCCTTATTTAGGGCCGAGCGAACCCGCTGACTCACATAATCCTCATAATCACGCTGGCTTTCAAATCGTGACACAAATACATAACGAAAATTTTTCAAAGAATAATGTCACGCCCCAATTTCGATGGGACGTGATGGGCACCCGACCCCATATCCGGAGCCGAGC
The DNA here is from genome assembly GCF_029784015.1 of Lycium ferocissimum. NCBI lineage: Eukaryota > Viridiplantae > Streptophyta > Magnoliopsida > Solanales > Solanaceae > Lycium > Lycium ferocissimum. The sequence goes on along the minus strand of NW_026713900.1, from coordinate 6,950 downwards.
GAACCCACAGACTCCTATTGCACACATAAAAAAATTTTCAACCCTCTAAACTGAATAATCATCAAATACATAATGAAGCTTTCAAATTGACAAAATCTGTAATTATACAAACTTTATTACATAACCCAAAACGACATGTCGGCTGATGGAGCCGCTGACCGACTGACATACCATACCCACAACGCCGTCCGCAAAGTCTCTACCATGAATCGACACCACCATACACATACTCCGACTCCTGGGCAGTGACTCCAGGAACAAGTGGGGCCTGCCAACTCCGCTGGAACATCTCCTGTAAATACTTCAGCTCATCTGGGAGTACCTGCGTGGCATGAAACGCAGCCCCCGAAAACAGGGGGTCAGTACGGAAAATGTACTGAGTACGTAAGACATGCAGAACAGAGAAACAGACCTATAACTGAAACAGACAAAACTATCAAGTACATACATACTCAGAATAGCAGATGCATACCTTTCAGACACAATCCACACATACCTGTTTCTTATGTCAAAAGTATACAGAAAATAAATGGGTCAAACAGAGTACCAAAATGCTTATTTTGTAATCACAGACCGCATGTCCGAAGAGGTGCAGAAATTACAGAGCACACGGGTGATGTCACACGTCAGACGGAGCACAGGACGTACAGAATGTTCGTACGAGGTTATATATCGACGGAATGCCGAACGTACGGTAATATTCGATGTCGTCATATCCCGCACGTACGGATCGTACGTAATGGTCGATGATGTCATATAACGAGTACGAACTACGTAACATACGAATGTTCGCCATCGACATATGTCGGACGTAATACCGAATGCGTATCAAAATCATAAATCTCATATGTGTATGACGTGTCCCGCCCTCCGATGAGGGACTCGGTGAATAGGATCATGTATAGCAAATCGTATGTCATATATGCAAATAACGTGTCCCGCCCCTTTATTAAGGGACTCGGTAGATAAAATCATGCATATCGAATCATATGTACATAACGTGTCCCGCCCATCGCGGGTCTCGTGAATAATAATCATGTGCCATCCCGGCCACCGTCCCCATAACATCACATCATAATCACATACGACAACGTGTCCCGCCCGCAAGTATGAGGGACTCGGTGAATAATGCAGGAGTGCGCACGAGAACATGTCCCGGCCCGGTCTCGGTGAATCGTAATCGTATCGTGACGTACGCATGAAGTCATAACGTGCCTGGCCGGACTCGGGAAAGATACATTGAGTCGCGCACGAACGTAGTAATGCGTAAACATATGCATATAAGACCAGACTCAGTAGACAAATCACTTTCTGTCATTCGAAGATTCAGAAACAAGTCTCGGATTCTTCCGAAGTAATATCAGAAAGTTATGAGCACTTGGTATACAAAAACCTCTTCGGACTTGTCAAGCGATCCGGGTCGTGTGCGACGAACGTTAACACTTACAAAGAATGTTCATATCTAAATACTTATGTCAAATACTCATGCTAACGCACTTATATCCGAATACGTTTATCGGAATTTCTATTTCGGAGCATTTACAACGGACGCTTGTACCGTAATATTCATGTCAAACCTACTCGTATCGGAACGTCTATATCGAATAGTCTATTCGAATACCCATATTGGGGTTACCGGATACTTATAGCAAACTCGAATCATTAGTCCACAATTTCCATTGTTTAACGAACACCAAGGCAAATAGTACTATACACTTAAGTCTTGAGGGGTGTGGTCCCACCTCGAGTCAAGTCGGATAACGGACCTAAAAACGTAGTCATTATGTCCTTTTAGGTCATCCTTGAAGATTTCAAAACATTCCACTTTCGTTTTCAAAGGTTACGACGCTTAACCATTTCTTGCACTAAAGTGTAAACTAATTAGTTCAATTCTATTGAATGAATAGTAACTAAATTCAATCTCGGATTTCTAGATTTGGGAAGTGGCCCCCGAGGCTCGTAATCAAGCCTAGAACATCTAAGACATGCCAAAGAAGAAAAGGGAAGCCTTACGTACCTTTTCTCGCCGCTTGTGCTACTCCAAATCCTGGCCCCAAGCTTGCCAAAATCCGCAATTTGGTCATGTTTGCCGCTTACTATTCATGAGGCTTTAAAATTCCAATCTTGGATTCGTTCTTGTCTCGTGAAATTTCGGCAAAGACCTCCCTTGTAAATGCACCATCCCGAGAATATGGCTCGCCCAAATCAACATCAACGCAATCCGGGAATTCAACCCGGCCAAACTATCAATCATAATATCACAACTACACTAACAACTTCAACAACCAACTCAAGGTACATTCTAACAATTCTACCAACATAGTGCTTCCTTTAAGGGCTTCCAACTTTAATGAAACTATAACAACTCCGTAATTCATACGCCACAATATCATACCAGTCTCATTATCTTCCATGCATGCAAGAATCATTATATTCAATTCACATGATTTCTACAATAAACCTTCAACTACACAATCATTAAGCTTTTATTCTACAACATAGAATCTATAACACAACATCCCAAACATACCAAATGACATTAGTTCTTCACCCCATTCAACACAACACATGCACGGCCAAACTCAACTTTCACGCTCAACATCAACTCCAATCATTTAATGAGTTTCATTCATTTCTACATATTACAACAACGCCCAAATATGCTAAATACAATTTGTTCACCATTCCTACACACATTATATATGCACACGGCCAAACACACACATATACGGCCAACAACACAACATGCATAGCTTCATGTATTCCATTCATTCCATCACTCTACAACACATACAAATCATTCATAACATTAACAACAATCAAAATACTAAATAAAACGATTGAACCATTGCCTTTGCAAGCCATCCATGCATTCGGCCACACCCCTATATCCATGCTCTCATGAATTTTATCCATTTCTACATACCACAACATAAACAAAACCTTCACAACTCATAAAAAGGAATGAAATCATACCTTTCTTCACAACTTCTTCACTTGGCTAAAGTGATGATTTTGCAACAAAGAGTGATTCTCTTCTTCTAAAAATCATACCATGTTGAAGAGCACCCTTGAATTAGTAGGAATACAACAAGAAATAAATTTTTGGAACAAAACTTCCCATGGCCCAAATTTTTATAGGGTGGCCGAACCCCTCTTTTCCATTGCTCTTCATCTTTCTTGCCCTCTTTCTTTCTTAAGGAGTATGAACTCTCTCTCTATATATATAAATCATCTTTGCATGCATGTGAGGGGCACATGCCCCTCTCTAGATTTTTCTTTCCTTTTTCTTTTATTTTCTAGAAAGATGACTAAGTTATGTCATCTTTTCTTCTTTTCTTTTTTTTTCTTTTTTTTTTTTTGTGACATGGCCATTAGGGCCCTTTTGGAATATTCTTGAACCCTTTGTGAAATTCCCGTTTTGCCCCTCGACTCTTCTCAATTTTACGATTTTGCCCCTAGCCTTCCGCATTATTTTCATAACCTGTTTTGCAAATTTCTCCTTTTTACCCTTAACCTTTCTCAATATTTCCCATGCAATAATAGTCATAAATGATTTTATAACGACTTGCACATCAAAATGATTTTTGAAAATCGTCTCGCCCTACTTTCCACGACGACTTCGAAATATCCAAACGTACAAGGTACGGGTTATAACAAATAATGTGCTTTTTACCTTTCTCGAATCAAATAAAATCTGTAACATATGAAACTTATAATACAATGCATAATAATATATCGGCTTACATAGCCGATTACATAACCGACGTCTTATACCCACGACACCGTCCGCAAAGTCTCTCTAACGGAACCCGCATACCATAACATGATGCTCCGACTCGGCAAAGCCTCCGAGAAAATGGAGCTCGCCAATCCCGCTGGAACATCTTCTACTAATATCTTCAGCTCATCTGGGTGTACCTGCGCGGCATGAAACGCAGCCCCCGAAGAAAGGGGGTCAGTACGGAATATGTACTGAGTATGTAAAGCATGGAATACAGGAAACAAGGTCATAACCGAAGTGAGGGGTACAGAAAGTGAGCATAGCAGCCAAAATAGCAAAGTGCGTGTGTCTGAGATACAAATCATACATAAGGGGCACAGAAGACAAATATGATAGTCAGAATGCTCAAATGCTTACTCATGAGTTACAAATCATACACACCAATATCATGTGTCATATCCGACCCATAATGGGACTAAGTGTCATAAGTAGTTAATCATCATATACGTATGCACATATAACGTGTCCCGGCCCTCCAGTGAGGGACTCGGTGAACAGAATCATCGTATCATACCATGTCATCATATTATCATATCATCAGATTATCATATCATTAGATTATCCTATCATCAGATTATCGTTTCATCAGATTATCATTTCACATACCCTATGCGGCCCGTAGCAGGACCCGGCGGACGGAACGTGGTCGCCCCTCCTGCCTTGGGCGCCACAACTCATCATACTTCGGAAGTTTAATATCTCCATCACACATCATAACATCATATCATATATACACGGTACACGGCCAAGAGGGGCTCGGCGTACCGGACACATCATACTTCGGAAACATATCATATCATATCATATCATATCAGAAACTCATCATACTTCGGAAGCTCATCATACTTCGAATTGTGCGCACGATAACAACCGGCCCGGGACTCGGCGAAGGAAGTAATAATAGTGTGCACGAGCAGAATCGTGGGATCTATATGCAATTCAAAATATTTATAACCATATGCAATGCAAGCATTTTCAAAGACTTAATAAATTAATCAAAGCAAATCATTATTTACAAATTAGGACAATAGCCCAATCACGTTTCTTCCGAATGCCACTCGGGCACATATCAAACCGAACTTTAAAGGTCATAACTTCGTATCGGAATCATATACATAAAAATTCTCATTTCAGACTCGTTGAAGAGTAAGTAACCATACTCGGGGGTTAAAACAATAATCACACTAGGTCTTGTTCGGAAAATCATTAGGTCTAAGCATGGAAAAGTCTCGGGGGCCCACGGATAGGTGTCAAACCAAATCCGAGCCCGCCTATGAAGGTCGGGGATGTTATACATTATGGAACCTCCTACGAGCGTTTCGGGGCGATCCGAGCCCGTTTGTGAAAGTTACGGACGTTCGTAGTTTCAGAATCGTTTAGGAACAAAACTCTTTTGAAGACAAAACTTTTATGCAACTTTTGAAATTTAGTCATACAAAAGACATAAGAACCATAATTCGACTACATTAAGAATATGAATATCAAGAGAAAAATAAGAATCATGGACATGCTCGGATCACCAGAGTAGAATTACCTCGAGAATCGTGTCATAGCTTATTTACTCTAAGACATGCCAAAAGAAAGAAAGGGTAGCTTTACATACCTCGATCGCTTCCTAAGCTAATCCAATTCAAGTCTCGACTCTCCAAGGTCTACACAACGTCAATAGATATCGAATATTAGTTGAAGGCATTTAGGAATTCAATTCCAACTAGCACTCAATTCTGCAGAAATTTGGGCAGTATTTCCCCTATAAATCCAACGACCCCGAGAATTCAACTCGGCCAAATATCCAACAACAATACCAAAAATCACATCAACAATACCAATAAGCAATTCCAAACGCATTCTAACATTAATAACTCCTTTCTACGTAATCCGACGACATTCATGCATATTCAATTCAACTTCATACATTCAAACTAATATCAACGATCGCATATTCAAATACCAATCCAAAATCATCCAAACACGATTCAAGAACATTTCCAACAATCCGCACAATATTCCAAACAACTCAATTAATGCCCTACTTCACCCGAAACCTCCAAAATTTCAAAGAAACAACACAACACATTTTCTTCCTTCCGAATTCATGAACTACATTAATAATCCATTACTTCCATAAATTCCATAAACTATAGAAAATTCCATAACAAGCCGCAAACAACTATAACTTCGCTTTGAGTCATTAAACTTTCATTAACACCATAGAATCCACAACACAACAATCCAAACATACTAAATAAATTTAGTTCTTCACTTCCATTCAACACTACACATGCACGGCCATATCCATGCTCACGGTTCAACATCAACATATCATGTTTCACGATTTTCATCCATTTCTACATATCACAACATGCACAAACACCTATTAAACATGTAAAGATGATTAAATCTTACCTTCCACTTAACTTCTTCCTCGGCAAGAATTGGCAAATTGCGACAACAAGCGATTTTCTTGTTCCAACAACTACTCCACGTTGACGAGGACCTTCCAATTGATATGAAAGCTTGAAGAAAAAAAAATTTCATGATCAACTTTATAGGGCTGGTTCGGCCAGCCCCTCTTGGCCGTTTCTCCTTCTTCTTTTTTTTCTTCAAGTTTCTTGAATATTCTAAGGTGGAAAAGATGAATTATGTGTCTAGCTTGGTCATCCATAATATATATATACAAGTCCCCTACAAATATAATTTACACAATTGGCCTATGGCCCACAAGTCATGTGCATGGCCGCATGGTCATTTTTTTCATGAATTTAAATTTCCAAAACTTCACTTTTGGCCCCAAATTTTCATGAAATGTCTAACCTTCCATAATTCACTTTTAACCCCAAATTCCTTAATATTCCATACCAACAAAATCATAGGTGACTTATGCCTTAAAACAAAATCGGAAAAATAGCCTTGTCCATATCTTGTCGCAACCACTTAGAATATTCCAACGTCACAGTGCACGGGATATAACGAGAGATATTAAGGAAAATGTGTCACGACCTAGCCCCGTAGGCCGTGACCGTGCCCTATCCGGACACCCCAAACGTACTTACATACCAAATCGTCATAAACTCAAATTTCATACTCATCGTTTAAAAACGAACCAAAAACAAATATTATCTTAAGCGGTCGCGTGCACAAAAATGTCATACCAAGCCAAAGAGGC